>NW_022991444.1:1686576-1971259 GCF_902827175.1 Gymnodraco acuticeps | reverse complement strand
TGTTACCATTAAAAACTACCCGACGCAGTCCTCTATTGATGTTGTTGTGAGCAGAGTTGGGTGTAACGCGTTACTGTAATAATATTACTTGTGTTGGTAACGGAGTAGTGTAACGCGTTACTTTTATAATTTAGTAATCACACTACAGTTACTAACATTGCCCCGACACGCGTTACTTCGTTACTTTTATAAAATAATCACACTCACTGACAGACAAGAGGGGTTTCCGCCGCAGGTTTATTTACATGTAGGCCTATGTAATCTGCGCGACTTGTGAGACCACATCTCCATGTGCAGCAGTGCTGCATAAACATGGCTGAGTCTTTTCATCTGTAAACTCCCTCAACGGGCCGCTCGCTCTCTTTTGTTGATCGCCCTCTCACGGGTGAACAGTTCAATGCCCCGCTTCATTGTAGGAATTCTGTCTCTACCACTTTAGTTTGACCATCTCTGTTACTAAGTTATGGAATACTAAATAAATAAGTAATTAGATACCTTACCGTTATGCGCTCATAAAGAATGATAAGAATAATGCGTCTTGAACTGGTTTCATTAATTAGTGTCTTGACGTTTCACAGACTGTTAGCTTGTTGTGTGGCTGGTAGCCTATTTGAGAGCATATAAAAAGAAAGACTTGTGTTATGTCTTCCTTAATGCAATAGTAATTGGGGGTGCAAGTGGAGTCTCGCAGAGGCAAAACTGTGGCGCGCACACTGTAGGTGCACCGCAGTCTGCGTGATCTGCCTGTAGGGAGGGGCGGGTCGGCCCTGCGAGTAAAGTAACGAGTAAAGTAACGAGTTACTTTATGTAGAGAGTAACAAAGTAGTGTAATATATTACTTTTTTTTAAAGTAATATGTAATATGTAATATATAACTTTTTTTTAGTAACGACCCCATCTCTGGTTGTGAGCGTCGTTGCGGAGAAAATCAGCAACGTAAAATGCCGTGTGGGTCATAAGAAGGCACGTAAACGGTTACGTCATGACGCAAACGGTGACGCAATAACGCAATAATTCACCTTTGAACCTGCATCTGTAACAATGAGTGGAACAAAGAAAAGAAAAGTCAACATTGAGTGCCGAGTGTATAATGAGGAGTGGACTGCTAAATATTTTGTTACCGATCTGCTGGCCCGGCCCGTCTGTCAAATTTAAAACTCATAGTGGCCCCCGAGCCAAAAAGTTTGCCCACCCCTGCTTTAGAGAATTTGACACCCGGAAGTCAGTATTCTCTCCGCTTCGCTTGATAAACCCTGTGATAGTCCTCAAGCTCTGTGATTGGAGAGTGTGCACCGAGGGTTACGCCGAGCGTCGAACAACACTTTGAAATGGGATGGAACCACGGCAGACTGTCCAAAATTGGATTTGAACGGGTCCACCCTGTCCCCCCCTCCCCCACGCCGTCCCCAGAACTACACATACTGGCTATTGTGTGTTTTGCAACATGTTCTCTATCTATGGCACGTCTCTGCTGGGAATTGTAGTTTTAAAAGACGTTTTCGTATTTCCCATAATAAGAAGTTGCCAGTATTAAACTGTGTACATCCCTGGAGGTTTAGGGGATAGGAAACACTCACATTTAAAACATATAATTAATAAATGGGTGAAAATTGCTTGTGCCCATAATGGGCAGCATTAATATATACCCACATGCCAGCTAAGGTCAGAAGAGTTTTATTTAACAGCTGGTCTTATGTCTGTGACCCCTCCTGTTGTTAATTGATGAGCCTGAAACATGCACTTGTCAAGGTTCAGAGGCACATATGGCAGTATCCATCGATCATCTTAAGATAAGATATACTTTATTGATCCCAAGCTGGAAACATTTGCGTTACATCAGCATGTGTAACAGTTGTAAATATGCAGTGGTGTTTATTTGTAAATCATTTAGTATATTCACACAAATTCTGTGTTTTATATTGAATAATTCTGTGTTCTTTATTTATTGAATGTTCAACACCTGACAAGGTCGGAGATGAAAAACTTGTGTCGCAGGTTCCTCAACAGTGCATTACAAGACATCTATCAATATGTGTGTATACCTCCACCATTAAACTGTTGTATTCTGCACATTTCTTATAATATCTACATACATCTTATAAGAGTATAATACGTATAATATCAGTTAAAATAAGTGCTTAAACATACAGTAGTTAACATTGCAGGAAAGCAATATATTAGTACTTTGTCAGGCTTAATATTTATACCCCCAAAGCTTTTTTCTTACTCAAATTAAGACCTTAACCTAAAGTATTCTTTAATGTTTAAATAAAGCCTTATTAGTTTGTCTGTCTGTGTCTCCTATTAATATCTAATAATACAAATAATACATTTCAATAACGTGCTTTAACCACCAGGTGTCCCTTTCTATCAGCTGTGCGCCGTTATGGTGTAAATATACCAATATACCGATTGGATCAAATATAAAAGTCAGCTGAATTAGTATTGATACTGCAAGGAGACTTATATTGTGTGAAGAGAAATTGAAGATTTTGTTTAATTGTTGATATATTTATGATCCACGTCACATATTCTGTTTTGGTGGCAGTTGTTCCTATTTGTCTAGAAGTCTTCTCAGCAGGGCTCTATAAATAGCGAACTACGGCAGATATGTAATATTTAATGCAGCCGAACCGTGTATTACAATGCCGTTATGTGATGACCTCCAAAGAGAAAAGCAAGCAAACTCGGAATAAAGTATTATTTTATTTTTAAAAAATGTTTGCGGATTTCACATCAACAGGAAGTCCGGTTAACTAAAATGTCCGTGCGGAACAATACCCCAACCCATAGATCCGTGGGTGAATAATGTCAATCACCACATTACACACATCCCTTCACATTTAAATTGAAATTTACATTGAAGTATTTCGTGAGGCCTTCTAAAATGTTTTAAAATATAATTAGGGTTGTAGTTGAAGAATTTGTAACGGACAACGGCACGTCCATTAATTCCACAACCACACACATGGATTAACATCGATTTAATACATTAATGTAGCCTTTGTTTCTGCTAAAAGAGGTGTCGACCAGCTGGGGCAACAAGAACATCGGCGAAATCGAGTGTGACTATTAAAAAATAAATAATTATTATATTAATATTGACAATAACAACCGACCGTCGGGGAGCGTTCTCATGGCGTCTATTATCAACGCTATGGGAGGTCTATGAAGGTCTATGGGACGCCCTGCCCGTTGAAAACTGACTCTCAAGGGGCACCCTGTCCGTAATGGAGTGACGGGGAGGGGCCCTGACCGTCCGTCAACATGTGACGGGTTGAGAGTGAGAACGTGTTGAAACACATGCACATTCCCTACTGAGAACCTTTCAGTAAAATGTTTTCAGTACTGTGTGTGCGAGCTGCGAGGTGTTCAGTAGTGAATGTGAGAGGATTTCAATAGTGTGTGTGTGAGGTACATTTTCAGTTGTGTGTGTGTGTGAGGTTAATTTCCAGTTGCGTGTGTGTGAGGTACATTTTTAGTAGTATGTGTGCAAGGTTTAATTTTCAGTTGTGTGTGTGTGAGGTGTTCAGTTGTGAATGTGAGAGTATTTCAGTAGTGTTTGTGCAAGGCCAGATGTTTTCAGTAGTGTGTGTGCGAGGTGAGTTTGAATGTTGGCCCACACGGCCCTTCATAATATATTATATAAGTCTACTCTTTTTCCATTTGTCTGTACTGTACATTTGCTTCTGTAATGCCTTAAAATTCCCCGCTCGTGACAAACAAATCATTTCAGATTCTGATTATAGTGGAAATTGTAATTACATGTAACAATGTTACAGGTGAGCCTTTGAGTATTTTCTTGGAAATTGTGTGAAGCGTTCACTAAATGGAATAATGTATAAGGCTGATAGTGTCATGTGAGCCTTGCTGAAATATCTGACATTAATTTCATGTTAAGAGATTTCTAGGGTTTATTTAGAGTTTAAATTCCACCACAGATGGCAAGTTGCATTTGTTATCAGGCATAGATGCATCAAACCAAAATCCCTAGCATGGGTAAATGAATCCGCCCATGCTGATTGGTTGCTGTGGACGGTCCATTACACCACAGTGGTTTTGAGGATTGCACACCATCAGAACATGACAAAGGCTAATGACACAAAAATAGTGGATTCAATCTGAAATGTTATTTTTCATCTGAGTCACCAGTGATTCTTCGTGTCTAAAGTGTCTCCTTTGCCTCAACTGATGAAACGTCTGCATTAAAGACAATTTAAAGAAAAATAAAATAAAAATATGCTAATTTAATTCATGCATTAAATCATAATGAGTCTGTGTTTCCTAGCCTCATTATAAAGTGTTACCACTGATGCATTGCCAATACATTGTGCAGTGTAGGCCAGAGTGTGAATACAGTTAATTAATGAGTAACAATGACAGTATTGTGCAGAGAAAAGCATCATGAAATATGAGCAATATTTTAACTACAATAACTCACAGGAAAAAGATGATCAGACATGACAACAGATGTAAGTGATGCTGAAGGTGAAAGGATTAATAACATTAACATAATGTCAAGATACTACATTTTATATAATGATGAGAAATCAAACATATTTCGGACCAGAACAACATTTACAGTTCCATAAAGTCTGCCTACTTTAAAATGTTTAAAACATCAAGTTTTCAGGAATCTAAACAGAATAGACAGTCAAAAAGGATAATATTGAACTTAAAGCTAGCCCTTAAATAATAATTTAATTATTAATAAAACACACTAGTTATATTGCTAATGGTAGTGCACGTACAATTGATGTGGGTAAGCATGGTGGTTGCAACAATGGCTATTCCGACTTAAATCTGAAGAGTAACACAGAGGATGGGTAAACCAAATAGACTAAGGAGGAGAGATGGCTCCAGATTTATGGAGAAAATGCGATGTTTGGTGTGTCTACCCCCTCTCATCATGGGCAACGTAAGAACACTGGCTTATAGAAGGAACGAGCAAACGACATGAGTTATGAGTCAGACGATTTAAAGTGCTTTATGGAAACATGGCTGCACCAGGATATATTTGACAACGTTTCCATAGGTGGCTTCCAGACACTTTCGGGCAACATTTCCATCAACATCATTTCTATCTACAACAATGTATGTGATGGCTTCCAGACTGTTTGGGCCAGAAAAGATTGCACCGAGAGCTTCACCATGTCTTCACCCTGGGCCTGAGTCTTCAGAATGTCCCAGTGGTTTGGAAGACGTTTCGTTCTTGTGCCTCAGATGCTGTGTTCCTGTGGCGACAAGAACTTTTGTTGCTCAATTCAACTTGTGCTTACATAAATGTGTATGGATTTTATTCTATCATTAAGTACTTTGCAATCGATTGATTGATTTTTCATGAATTATCCAAATTGAAATGAATCCAACATGTAAAGATGTTGTCCCATGACTGACAAATGACTGTTTGTGCAACAATTCCCATAAACAAATATTTGCTAATGGTAATATACTGCATTCCTTACATTTTCTGCATTTTTAGACAATAAATCTAACTATTGAATTAATTATTCTTAAGCCAGGAGTTCAAAAAAAAGGTACATCGTAAAGTATTACATTTCTAAAGTAAAATGTAAAGCTGCTGCTGATTCCCTTTACATGAATACAAAAGCTGCAGAAAAAGCCTTAAGTTACGATTTTTCTTGCCAATGTTTCTATTATTCAGAGATTAAATCAGGTTTCTTTGCCAGCCCTTCTTCTTCACTCAAGGTTTTGAATTATCCAGAACATAATACACTTTGTATAGATAAAACCTAATCAAACTGTTTCAGAGAAAGTTGTCAAACTCTGGAAACCCAATGACTTTGTGTTATGGACATAAAGTCACAATATAAATATGTCGCCACAATGGGGAAATTCAGAAAATTCGAATTAATTTAAATGAACTTTTACCGTTTTACTCCAGCTTTATGATGCTGCTTCACATTTAAAAATCTAAATTTTTGAGAAGCAATATAACTTCTAGGAGTTGGGATGGTTTTTAAATGGTTATAGGCCTACTTGCAGCAATGTCAGCAAAATATTACCATTGCCCATCATTATTTAAAACTGATGCCAATGCTAACGGGGAAACATGGTTCTTCAAAATATAGGTTTGGTCAGAGTCAGACATAATAATGTATAGAATAGAACGTTGTCAATAAAAATCCAGTTATACAATAGGTATACCTTGGCTAATATGCAATTAACTTTTGCATTTAATAAAGCATATAATCAATCGTTGCTGGCATGCAGCAACCATGACTTCTCCTTATTTCCGTACGTCACCGTTCTTATCTGATTATATGGTTGGTTTGATGAAATAATACCATGCTGACACAGGAAACGTGGGCTAGGTAGCATTTAGCAACAGCTAATGCACCAGCACTTAAAATGGCTTGGCTTATTTAAAGCTAATGCACTTTTTGCTGTTCTCAATTTCCTCGTAGTTATTTTATTGCACTAACTGTATTATAAGTTACATATTTTAATACAACTGCCAGCTAAACATCTGTAATGTATTTCATTGGATAATTATCACAGTTTAAAGTAATCCCACTAGTTAGCCGATAGCTTACTAGCATCTGTTGTCCCTGAGCAGGTTGACAGGAAACGACCCCACAACAAATACACTACACAAGACAGCACAAGGCCAAACAAGTCCATAATTGTGATGTAAAAAATATTCTCAGTATTATAAACAATAAATACGAGGCAACCATTAGTGTGGAACACTTTTGTACTGACTTTAGCCAAAGCCTGAAGCTAGTCTTAAACACTGCAAAGATGTCTGAGTCCCTGATGATTGTGGGTATTGAATTACTG
Source organism: Gymnodraco acuticeps (assembly GCF_902827175.1). NCBI lineage: Eukaryota > Metazoa > Chordata > Actinopteri > Perciformes > Bathydraconidae > Gymnodraco > Gymnodraco acuticeps. The sequence goes on along the minus strand of NW_022991444.1, from coordinate 1,964,455 downwards.
ATTGACCAAAGGCTATCTTTATAAACTGTTGTACCCAGTCACCCCTTAAAGATACTCCAGTCCTAATAGAACTGCCCCCCCTCTGAAATGTTTCATACTTTTAAACAGGCATTATAAGAAGTAAGGAAATTATATTTTCTCCGGATATTTTACTGATGATGATCTAATGGCTTTTTATCTTGTACTTTTATGATTCATAGATTGAGCACACAGGCTTGAGTGTATTAACAACAGCCTGTGAGGTTGAACAGGGAGAGGACCATTGCTCATAACCCGACTGACTTGATTTAAAAAGTATATCTTTGTGTGAACTATGATGGCCACATATGTGACCATCAATTAAAATGTCAGGATTCACTGAATTATTGATCCTCGCTGTCAAAAACATGCATTGCGTTTGCTCACGATAAGGGTTAAGCATGAACATCCTTGGTAATCCGACACTGCTCACTGCACCTGTCTGTTTGGTTGCAGGATGTTCTATAGATCTTGCATGCGTAAAGATTCAGGGTATCATCAGCATACATTTGGAAACTACCCTTTGGACTGGTATTATTCCATCTGAGGTGTTCTGATTAGTCTCAGGATCAGTTCATATACAATGAATCTGTCATACTTGATATGCTGTACGCACTGTGGGTACTACTAGGTAATAAGAGATTACATGCACCACAATTAATGAGTTGAGGTGGATGATGGTCACTATCCAACATCTCCTCTTTGTATAGAGGAAGCAAAAAACGGCCGAGTACTGTACTTTGAACAAATATTGATAACCATTTAATTGAAAGGGCTAGGATTGAATGGTTTTAATTTGTCTTTCTTAATGGTCTTGTTCTTTTGGTCATTAGCATGATCTTTTTCAGGAGAGTTTAATCTGTCTACGGCAATGAACGAATACAAAAAAAGAGTTTACCCCTCTACTCGCTACACTGCCTCTGCCTCTTTTAGTCTTTTTACTATCTTCAAAAATCAAACTTCCTTGGAATAAGGGTTTATTCTTACTTTAAAATAAAATTAGACCTACTGAGTCTTTTTATTTAGCTTTTGATTTGGATAAATGTTACTGCTATCATTTGACTCTGCCAAGGATGTTAAGTTTTCTGATCAGTTTGTTTGTCAGTTAACCAAGATTACTGAAAACAACATTGGTCCGATTTTGATTAAACTTTGTGGAAAGATTTATGAAGGGCCAATAAGAACCCAATATGTTTTAAGGGAATTTTTGTCATCAAGTGGATACAAATGTTTTGCGCAGTGCCCTTCTAGTTATTAATTGTTAGTTTTTCGTAATGAAACTTCTCCAAGTTATTGCTATAGAGAGGTGCAGTGATGCCGTTTTTTGTTGGCCGACCATGAAGTTAGCATCTGAAGGGCTGCCTCGACAAAAAGCAATAGGATTTTTCCAATGGACTTGAGAATATTGCAGGAAATTAGATATGCTAACACCCGTTTATGATTTAGGATATTCTCAACACCATTTTAGGACTTTTGAAGCATAAATGCAATCGTCAACAGTAAAAAGCTAATGTTAGGCTATAAACAAACTAGAGCAGGGTCACATGACTTCAAGTAACCACTACTAAGGTAAGGACGGCTAATGTTTGCTGTAATTAAGTTTGTAAGTCTTATTTTGTCACTTGTAAGCAACCGCTGAGTTTATAACACAAAAAGGGTTTACGGACAGAATTGTATGTTGTAGAATAAAACATGAAAAGCTTGTGTTAACCAGAGACCTTATTTCGGACATCTAACAAAAAACACATTAAAGAAACTGTTAACTTCAAGACTGTTTAGAGTCGGCGAGGTCCTGATAATTTATTCCGGTAAATTACTCTGACCTACTAATTGACCTGACCGAAGTTATTGAGTCTATGTAAGTTTACTGCTTGGCTCAGATCCACCAACGTCAGCAAGATCTCACCTCTATTAACTCCCCGAAGAACCAGGTTCAATTAACTGCTGTTTCAATTCAGACAACTCTTTTTTAATCTGTTTAAGGGATCCCGAAGGATTTTGATATCAGTAAATGGAGTGTGTTCCTACCTAGGTGTGAGTGTGGCAGGGTGCAGTTTTACCTTTGAAGCAAGAGAGGAGAGCACAGATTTTCTTTTAAGTTATCCCAATCCAACAGGTGAGATCAGTTTATTTGAAGAAAAATAGGTCCAAACTAATATAGGGTTTTTACCTTCTCTCTTTAACACATTATAATCATACGCAACATATCATGCTGCGGTTATATTTTTATCTAAAACCTTAATTCATATTTCTCATCTATCCAAGATCTAAATAAAGCCATTAGTTATAAAATTCCTGTACGTCCTAATAACGCCTTCCAGGTAGATCTAAATAAAGCTATTAGGTCTAAGATTCCCGTACGTCCTATTAACCCTTCCAGGATAGATCTAAATAAAGCTATTAGTTTTAAGATTCCCGTACGTCCTATTAACCCTTCCAGGATAGATCTAAATGAAGCTATTAGGTCTAAGATTCCCGTACGTCCTATTAACGCCTTCCAGGATAGATCTAAATTAAGCTATTAGGTCTAAGATTCCCGTACGTCCTATTAACGCCTTCCAGGATAGATCTAAATAAAGCTATTAGGTCTAAGATTCCCGTACGTCCTATTAACGCCTTCCAGGATAGATCTAAATAAAGCTATTAGGTCTAAGATTCCCGTACGTCCTATTAACGCCTTCCAGGATAGATCTAAATAAAGCTATTAGGTCTAAGATTCCCGTACGTCCTATTAACGCCTTCCAGGATAACCTTACCGAGAACCATTTTACCCAGCTCTGAAGGACAGAGCCTACCGGAAGAGAGTATACCAGGGGTTTCCCCCTCTCTCTCGCGCTCTCTCAAAAAACCAGTCTCTTTATGCTCAAAAAACCGGATCGAAACCCCAAAAAACACCTCCTCTATCCCCAACCAACATCTTCTATTGGCTATGGCCTAAGACACACCTTCCCATGTTTGTGTAAAAAGGACATGGAATAAATATTATTCTCGGCTATGACATAACCGCCTTTTTGAGGCCTCAATGTGTTTCTCGTTTAAGGCAGGAGCCCCCCTCCCTGTGATCTGCTGTGCGAAAAAAGGGGAAGAAACTGCCCTCTTCCTTATCAGTGACACCCATACATCATAGACCTTACACACTCAACCTAAACAAACCACTTTGTTTTGTTTATGCTGTAAATATAGAAAAACCTAAAATATGAAGCATTCTCATTATGGGTTCATACAAGAATATAATTGATCATATATGATTTATAATTAACTTTCGTTTTAAGTATTCACTTCATACTATGAATCTCTCAACAAGACGATGGAACCGGATGAGGTTACATGATGACTCATTTCCATGCAGTTTTAGGACACATTCTATTGCTATTTCCTATGTTATCATCTATTGTCTTTATCTGATCTTGTTTTGTACAGCACTTTTGTATCAAATGAAACATGCCAAACAAATACAATTATTATTTTATTACACTGCATTTCCAATGGATTTTAAAGGGTTACCTTGAAATAAATAAAGAAACTGATTTATTGCATATATGTAGAGATCAGTAATTCACATATAAAGCTCAACCATGGAACCAAGAACAGGAAACACCACCCCACAATCATTCATGCCCACCTCTTCTCCCCTCTCGCTTCTAACGCCCATTCTGTGCTTATTGTTCACCTTGTGATATCGAGACGGAGCGGTTACATCAGATTCTGCATACATTCACTGGAGTGGGTAATCAAACAGCACACCCATGGTTATTATCTAAACAGGAGAAACAAGCTGCCAGCCCTTAATGAGATGTCTGCGCTTCTAAATATGAAAGGGTTTCTCTGTAATTTTCCATTAATCAGCTCTCCTGAAAGCATCGTGACACTCTGTTTATAGCCTCCAACCGTGACCTAATCACAAGAATTGCATTTCCGAGCGTCTGCAAAAATAGACGTTTGAAATATTGTATTTTTGGATAACACAGCTACAAAGGTCTTTCAGAACCAGACAAAAGGAAGAAGGAGTGTGTAAATGCAATACAGGAACAAAAAGATTAAAACAAAGGCGATGTCAACGTTGAATGTAAGACTATAGGTGATACAGTTCAACCTCATCATTTAATGTCATGTGTTGGTCTGAAACACTGTTTGGGACCTCAAGGTGAGACCTTCTATTTGAATACACATTTTTGGTGAAGAATGTATTTAAATCACATTTAAGAAACTACAATCTCACAGTGTTAAAATGCTTTTTCATTTTCCTTTGGATAAGCAAATAATTGAGTTGGAAAACGTGGAACCTTTAAGCTGAATCAATGCAAACTATTGATTTAAAAGCAAAGTAATTATAAGGTTAATCTGATTTACAGTAAATGGATTGCGTTGATCAAACGTGTACACTTTATTCGAATAACCTTAATTAAATTGTGTGTTGAAGAAATTAAATTAAGTTGATTATTTTCTTTTTTCAGTCTGTAAATGTAATCATTGTGTCCATATTTGACTCCTTTATGTTGTTTTGGGGGCCCTACATGCTCATTTTCAGGTTCATATAAATATCTTGTGCCTTTACTGTGACATCTCTCTGTGCTTTAATGTTCAAAAAGCTCTTTATTTTTCTCATACTGTCTGTGCTGCAGCATCTCTTTTCACCCTCTGTCTGAAACCAGAGCCCAGTCCGCTCTGATTGGTCGGCTCTGTTGTGATAGGTCAACCGATTAGAGATGTGGAGCGCAAGCCAATAGGAGCACGAGTGTAAGTAGTATCACTATGTTCAGAAAGTAAACAGGAATCCTATCGGGGTGTTTCAGGCAGGGGGGGGGAGTGTGTGGGAGAGAGACTCCCTCTGGAGAGAACACAGGGATGTTAGCATTTGCAGACCATTTACATGCACACAAACTTATAACACAAACTACAGGAAAGGGAAAACCCCAACAAAGATGAATAGGGCAGTGAGTATGACCATCAGTTATCCATGGCTTTGTCACACACCAAACATAACAAATAGATGTTACTCCCAGCTGTGTGTTTGTGCAAATTCACTCAATCTTCCAGCTGATCAGGCAGAAGTTTACATTTTTCATGGGCTGAACAAATAGCAGCGAGAGAAATGGGGGGTGAGCCAGAAATGGATGAATGATGGACGCAGAATAATAAATTGTTAAAAGAGAAAAAAGGAAGAAATAAAAGGGGTAGAGGGAGAGGACGGAGAAGAAAGAAGAGTTAGTTAATTATTTTCTACTCTGGATGATCTAAAGGACAATAAAGCGCTCAGTGACTTGGAGTGTGTGTGTGTGTGTGTGTGTGTGTGTGTGTGTGTGTGTGTGTGTGTGTGTGTGTGTATGTGTGTGTGTGTGTGTGTGTGTGTGTGTGTGTGTGTGTGTGTGTGTGTGTGTGTGTGTGTGTGTGTGTGTGTGTGTGTATGTGTGTGTGTGTGTGTGTGTGTGTGTGTGTGTTAAGAGTGGCAGCTAATTATTCAAGGAGGAGAGATCCTGTTAAGTTTACGTTTCACCGCAGAGCAAAGCAGCCGTCTGACAAATAGTGAGAGTCTCCAGCAATCATGTAAATAGGATATACAGTGGAGGAAATAAGTATTTAGTCCCCTGCAGATTTTGTAAGTTTACCCACTTACAAATAAATTAACATTTTGTAATTTAATGGTAGTTTTATATAAACAGTAAGAGTAAGAATATCAAAAAGAAAATCCAGAAATTGACATTATATAAAAGATAAAACTTGATTTGCATGTAACTGTGGGAAATATGTATTTGATCCCCTTGCAGAAGATGTCTTGTACTTGGTGGAGAAACCCTTGTTGGACGCACAGAGGTCAGACGCTTCTTGTAGTTGGTCTTCAGGTTTGTGAACATCTCAGGAAGGATGTTGGTCCACTCCTCTCTGAAGATCCTCTCCAAATCCTGAAGGTGTTGAGGCTGATGCTTGGCCTCTGGAAGCTTCAGCTCCCTCCACAGATGTTCTATGGGATTAAGGTCCAGAGACTGGCTAGGCCCCTCCATCAGCACTTTTTGTTAATTCCGGTACCTACTCTGTTAAAAGGAATTTCCTGATCTTTGAAATTAAAGATACTTTTGTTACATGTAAGACTTTGTCTCTGGGTCGTGCATTTGGGTCCATCAGTTTGTGTTGAGGTCCTGACAGGTTGTTTGTTTGGTTTGACTATTTAAAAAATTGTCCCAAATAAGTTACAATGAGAACATTTATATTTTTCATATTAAATTATTTATTTTAAGAAATGTATATCATTGCTTAAAATTCCCCACAACGTTTATATTTATATTACGTAAATCATATGCATAATAAAACATATTTGAATAAACTCACGCCTCATACTGTATGCACATTTAACATTACATTTTTGAATATTATATTAATCAAAGAGATCGACCAATGACGTTTGAAGAGATGTCTAGAAGTTTATATTTTCTCTCCCATTCACCTGAAATGTCTCCTCTTGTTTTTCAGACTGTGGAGACCTGTATACAGTACATCTCCCGTACACAGCAGCATTCTTTCTGATGAGGACATGATGAGGCAGTCTGAGTGTGCTAAATGAGACGCTTCATGGATGGAACGTACAGATTTACCATCAAATACCCACAATCACAGCTGATTAGCAAGGCATGCCGGAGCAAGTAATGTCTGACTGTGTGAAAAGGGAAGGGCACAGGTAAGCTTCGGGAGTACGAGATTGCATGTAACGGTATAACATAATCAGCATACAAAAAAAGTAACTTCCCTTCAAGCTTCATAAAAGAAGACGTAATCAAATTAGTTACATTTGTAAACATTGGTGATTACTAGCAGGATTACAATGTCATAAATAAACTCAAGAAGAGCATAATAGTGTTGTAAAAGGATCAGATGTTATCTCTTGTCTGTACACTGTACTGTTCTGTAGGCTAATACTGTACGTGTGAATCTATATGCCTACTGCCTGAATCTGCTTTATGGTTTCACTTTTGTTCTTTTTTGTATTCAGTAGGTGAACCTATATTCATCAAATACAGTGTTGGATTGTCATGAAGTACATTTACTCAAGTACTATACTTAGGTACAATTTTGAGGTACTTGTACTTCACTTGATTATTTCCCCGTTATGCACATTAAACTTTTCTTTACTACGTTTTGTAGGCATTTTTTTACTTTGCACTCCACAACATTTTTTACTTTACAGCTTTAGTTACTGAAGCTTCTTTGGAGATATAGAATATAAATCTACTAATAAATCATGATGTATTATTATAGGATATTCTACCCAGCAGTCAATCAAGTCATTTACATTTTTCTCCACGTTTACCAAGTGCAGCATTGACATTATTGCATTAATAATGAGTGTATTTTACACTGTAGTATTGCTACCTTTACTTAAATACATCTCTGAGTACTCTTTCCACCACTGATCAAATAGTGTGTGTGAGCTTAACTGTGTGTATTAAACTAAAACGAGCAGCTCAGATTGTATTTCTGCTTTTGTGTGCTCATGTGTTCCATTGATGGTGTATAGGCTACTGCCTGAATATGCTTCATGAATAACATCTCTGAGCAGCGGACACATTTTTAAAACTAAATATCTTGGTTTCTTCAAGTAGCTGCAGAATCAAAAAGGGTAATGCAAGTAAATAGTGCATACAGTTTCCAGGCTAGATGAATACCTCCGCTTTAGTTGTGTGCTTTAGCCTTGCAACTATGTCACCATTCCAATTTCCAGCTCAGATCACAGTTTGCCTTTGATGATGTGACAGCATATTTGATTCTCGAGGCTCGTGTCCGAATGGCCCCATACTTGGCGCAAACACTGCCAACACGCAGCCTCTGATCAGCTGGAGCAGCATTCTGAGCACACTTTGAGTCCAATAAAGCATCAGAAACAGAGAGCAAAACAAAAGCTGAAGCTGTGAGTAAACCATATGAGCCTGATCTCAAAGGAGGTAATATACTCATGGTTGTTTCAGTTATTGTTCCAGGGTCGAGGGTCAGAGTGTGTGGGGTGAATTCTGATCTTAGTACACAATTATACCCACATGCCGTCGAGTTGAAACACCCACACAGCAAATCTCTCAGAGTTATTGCTTTTTCTGAATATTGCTTAGGAGCTGGATGTAATGCCTTAGCAGTTCAAAGGCTGAGTTATGAAGATGTCTGCGATGCAATTATGGAGAGCAATAACATGGAAGTAGGTGTAACTGTATGAGGGGGAAATGTCTTTGAAATACAGAGCAGTCTGGACGATATACCAGCTGTGATGAAATGCTCCCTTCTAGTGTTCAGTTCACAACATTGCAACTGTTTTCAATACACTACTTTGTATGGAAATGGTTTCCACCTCAAATATAGTCAATTTAAAACATCACATGTACTTAATTACATGAAAAAGCAAATAATAACTTAAATTCCTATATTTTCATGACTCACATGCAACATCAGAAGCGGTGGCGGTTCTGGTAAAAGAAAAGAAAAACATAAAATAACATGTTTGGTGTTTGTTGTACCATCAGAAGTTGTGTCAATGACTTAGTTGCAATTTTATAAAATTACATTATTGGAAGAAAAATAAATAAAAATGTTGTCGCTTAAGGGCTGAAACACAATCACAAATTGTATCATCACGTTTTCTTCTGGAGGAGGGCCCCAGGGGGGTCCAACAACAGTGTTACAGGAGAACTGGCCCTACCCCTGCATAGTTTTTAAAAAAGCATTGAGTTACTTTTATCATGAGCACTGCTTGCATTTTTTATATAATGTTTTTTTAATGTACCTTTATTTACCTACTATGACCCCAATAGGCAGTTGTATTTCCCCACCTTTTGCTCCACTGACTTAGGTCTCGGGATAATAATGTAAAGATTTAAAGAGGCTTTTTTTCCTGCTCATTTTCAGGTTCATATTTGTATTTTGTGTCTCTACATGTCTCCATGCTTTAATGTTCAGAAAGCTCTTTATTTTTCTCATACTGCCTGTGCTGCAGCACCTCTTTTCCCCCTCTGTCTGAAACCAGAGCTCTGTCTGCTCTGATTGGTTAGCTGGCCGGCTCTGTTGTGATTGGTCAACCGCTTAGAGATGTGTCGGAAATGTCCTAACTTTGACACAGAGTTGGGCCTATTACATACAATGAGGTCGTCAAACAACTCCACAGTGGCAAAGCCCCGGGGGTGGATGAGATCCGCCCGGAAATGCTGAAGGCTCTGGGTGTTGAGGGACTGTCATGGTTGACACGTCTCATCAACGTTGCGTGGAAGTCGGAAACAGTACCGAAGGAGTGGCAGAACGGGGTGGTGGTTCCCCTTTTTAAAAAGGGGGATCAGAGGGTGTGTGCCAATTACAGAGGCATCACACTACTCAGCCTCCCCGGGAAAGTTTACTCTAAGGTACTCGAAAGGAGGGTCAGGCCGATTGTCGAACCTCAGATTGAGGAGGAACAATGCGGATTCCGTCCTGGTTGTGGAACGACGGATCAGCTTTTTACTCTCGCAAGGTTCCTGGAGGGGGCCTGGGAGTACGCTTATCCGGTCTACATGTGTTTTGTAGACTTGGAGAAGGCGTATGACCGAGTTCCCAGGGAGTTACTGTGGGAGGTGCTGCGGGAGTATGGGGTGAGGGGGTCTCTACTCAGGGCCATCCAATCTCTGTACTCCCAAAGCGAGAGCTGTGTCCGGGTCCTCGGCAGTAAGTCGGACCCATTTCCGGTGAGGGTTGGCCTCCGCCAGGGCTGCGCTTTGTCACCAATCCTGTTTGTAATATACATGGGTCGGATTTCGAGGCGTAGTCATGGGGGAGGGGGTCTGCAGTTCGGTGGACTAAGGATTGCACCACTGCTTTTTGCAGATGATGTGGTTCTGATGGCTTCATCCGTCTGCAACCTTCAGCACTCACTGGATCGGTTCGCAACCGAGTGTGAAGCGGCTGGGATGAGGATCAGCACCTCCAAATCTGAGGCCATGGTTCTCAGCAGGAAACCGATGGACTGTCCACTCCAAGTAGGGAATGAGTCCTGTTATGGAAATCCAAAGTCTCAACACACTGGAGAGTACAAGTCAGAGTGATCAAAAACAAATAAATGGTGAATCAGACAGAGTTGTCTTTCTGGTGATTTTATTTGAAGCTTCAGATAAACATTAATAAAATATAGACACAGGTCTCACAGAGTATAGAATAGTCTGCGCGAGTGTGCGCAGTTCAATATAGTAGCAAGGCTTATATAGCAGAAATGGTGAGAAGGTAAGAAATCTGTCTTCACACGGTCACATTGTTATTAGACACATGTCCTTGAGCTGTAGATCTCAGGAAAGGCAAGTTCTCGTGTGACTATGTGTGAAGACAGATAATAGCAGCTGTGGCCTTGAAGTAGAGTAGATAGAGGCAAACAGCACATCTAACCAAATGAGAAGCATTTGGTTACTTTGAACATATAAGGGATATAATAAAAATGTCCACTACATTCTCCCCTTTTGATCATACTTGATCAATAAAAAACAAATTACAGGATAGACTGATATAACACATCAATGAATACACTCCATCACTGGTTTAAGTAAACACATCACAAATATATCATAGAAAACTGGCTGTTTTTGTGGAGGACAGACTCCAATATAATGTAAGCATAAGAGGAGAGTACACTCGATTCACATGATTATATTGATTATATTGTAGTGTCGGAATCAGACTCTTCTGATTCTAGCTGGTCTATCTCACTGTGGCGCAAAGGATTGTCTTGTAATGGAATAGCAGTATACTGAACGAAAGCTAAGGATACCAGGCTGGAAAAACCTTTCTTCAGTATTGGGATAATCAAACAGGTACAACTGATTAATAGGCCGAAAATGATCGCCAGGGGTGTAACTATCCTAGCCAGCCATCCTTGCCACCCCCCCGATGTAAGCCAGGACCACCAGTCCCAGCCGCCTGCGTTGGATATGTCATCCGCTTTCATGTCGGCTAACAAGTTGTTAAGATGCAGCACGGTGTCAGTGATGTTCTTGGTGGCGTCGGGAATGTAAGTGCAACAGGAGTCACCGATCACATGACACAGGCCACCCTTTGAGGCGAACAAAAGGTCAAGAGAAAATTGGTGCTGCATGAGCATGTTCCTAGAGGCTATTATGAATGGGGGCAATGCCTGGAAGCCTTGCGTCGTCTCGTAAGTGAGGTTCTCTAGTCGAACATGTAAGGTATCTATGTTATGGGCATTGTTTACTGTACCCCACCATGGGAACAGGCCGCCAAAGAATTTAGCTCCAGCGGACGTCAGCTCTCTTTTTACCTTGTGGTGGTCGGGGTGTTGGAACTCTGGGTAATGATGTGTCGTGTACATTAAGGACGTGAGGACCGTGACTGCTGGATTCAAATCCACTAGAGTGCATGTACCTATCCAGAGGGGAGCCAGCATCTGATAGAGCTTGTCGCCGCACAACCAAACGTAATCTTGTGGCGAGCTAAACCCAGCATCACTGGGCCAGGCCAGTTGGAGGGAAGTATGGTTAACATCAGGGAATGCTACGTTAGAAAGGATTCTTCCAGGGACACTGAATATGCAATACGAGATATTGTAAACACCGTAACTGCACGTATTCCGTAGGATACGAGTACAACCAGTAGTAGTGCCTAGGGAAAAATAAGGTGGTGTAAGAGACATTTTGTGGTATACTCTCTGGATGCAAATGCTGTGTTTCGTCCCTCTCAAATGGCTGGGGTGCACATGGCTGACCGGTTGGTACTTTGCGTATATGCACGCAAAAGGGAGTTAGACTTATTACTGCATGGTGGGGGAAGCTGCCTGGCATAACGCCACTCGGTTACGCGGTCTTCACCCTTGATGGGCCTTGTCAGAGCCATAAACGCGCAGAGGTGTTCAACCTGGGTCAGAGAGCGCGGACGAACTGGCACTGACATTGATGAGTCCTGGGGAAAAAGGGTGCATGCATAACATGAACCATTTTGTCCTGCGGCCTGCAAGAATGATCTCAGAGTGTGCCACCAAACGTTACCGGTGATCCCATTACTGGTCTGAACCACATCAATGTTGTTATGGTCGTTATTGCCTATGTATAGGTTACGTTTTAGAAGTGTAGATGTACCTATGGATGTACCTATTTGTGTCAAAGGCTGTTTACCCTTTTTGGGGGTCTGAGTTTTGGGCGCGATGTCTATGTAATATGTGCCACACGGGTCGGTGCCGGATACATACATACATACAACATAATAACCCCCGTCTGATCTCTGGGCAGCCTGTAGTTGCAACAGGACAACGGGGCTCGATGAATTGACTTTGGAGATAGACAATCTCCCTTTGATGTTTGTTTTGTCGTCCCATAGGGTATAACCCCAATCGGTGTACGCGGTGGTCCATAAAACAAAACCCAGCCCCCCGAGCAGTGATTGGCGGTGTGACCAAAACTGCCTTCGACATAGCATATGTAGGCGTCCGCCCACCCCAGTTTCTTAGGGTCGGAGCAATGCATGTAGTCGCACGGGTCTAACTGCACTGTGCTATCTTCCCCATCCCTTAGAGTAATGTTACCAATCCCTGTCTTGATCAGCCCCTCTTCCCATGTGGTTCGCCCTGCTTTCCCCATGTACCTCTTAGATACCTCGATTTTGGCTGACCTGCTGTGTGCTGACCATGGATACATAAAATATAGGACTAGTCCTAACACAACTATCATGGCAAATATGCAGAGGAACCATTTTGTGATTGTCCAGGCTCTCCAGTAGTATTGCTCACGGTTGCGTTGTCGTTTTCCCAGGCGAGCCGTCATCACGAGGTGGGAATGCTCCATGGGGTGTGTGTATATTCCCTCGGTCGATTTTGTGACAGACTCAGCACACTGATAACACAAACGAGGAACCAGAGGCATATGGAACCGCTCAGCTGGCACTCGCTCGTGATACCTTGTGTGTAGTGTGTTTTAGTGTATGTAGTGCAAGTGTGGTGCAAGTTGGTGATTAGGACACATCACTTGTTGTCATCTACTTCTGTTGGTGACTAGGACACGTCACTTGTTGTCGTCTTCTTCTGTTGGTGACTAGGACACGTCACTTGTTGTCGTCTTCTTCTGTTGGTGACAAGGACACGTCACTTGTTGTCATCGACTTCTTCCGTTTCTCCTTTCCTGTGACTACGACCTTGCAGTGGCTGGCGTGGACCCACGTAGCTCTCTCGGCGACCTTTACCGCTGTCTGGGTGACCAGAAGCACCTGGTATGGACCTTGCCAACGATTGGATTTCCAGCTCTTTCTCCGGAAATCCTTGACCAGCACGAAGTCGCCGGATTGGAGATGATGAAGTGGACCAGTGGCAGGAGTAGGCAAGGCTGCGGCTACCTGACGTCGGATGTCTGCTAAAGTGGATGATAGGTTAACACAATAGCACAACATAGCATCCTCACACAAAGTTGTGGAGGGAAGAGGACATCCTGGAGCCTTGAGTCCAATCTGTGGAGGAGCCCCAAAAAGGATTTCAAATGGGCTGAGTTGACTCCGTGTTCTTTTCCGCATCCGCATGTACATCAGCACAATGGGCAGAGCTTGTGTCCATGACAGACCTGTGTCTGCACAGCATTTTGCTAGTTTGTTTTTGATTGTGCCGTTCTCTCTTTCCACCCCACCCCCACTCTGTGGATGATAAGCACAATGCTTTCTGATGTCTATGCCCATGTATTCTCCTATCTGCGTAATGGCCTCATTATCAAAATGTGAACCGTTGTCGCTAGAAATTTTGTCTGGTAGTCCCCATCTAGGAATGATTTCCTTCAGTAGTGCCTTTGCCACAGCATTTGCTGTCTGTGCTTTTACTGGGAAAGCTTCAACCCATTTGGACCACATGTCAACCACCACCAGACAGTGCTTCTTACCCTCTGATGGGCTAAGCTCAATGAAATCCAGCATTAGGTGCTCAAATGGCCTGGTGGGAGGTGGATGTGCTCCGGGTCCTGTAACCTTTACTGGTCAACCAGAATTTTGCATAATGCAAATTAGGCATGCTTCACAGTGCTTTTGAGCTGTTACTGTGAACCCCCTTGTGAACCACTCCTGATTTATAGCCTCTAACATCCCCCCTTTTGACACATGGTCCAACCCATGTGTCAACTTAGCAAAATGAGGGAATAAATGTCTTGGGAGACATGGATTGGAATTTGGACCAACCCAGATGCTGGAGGTTGGGTCAAAAGCAGCCCCAGCAGCCTTCCACTGAGCTTTCTCAACTGGTGTAGCTAGCTGCTGCATGGAAGTCAGTGATGACATTTTGTCAGTGAAGGAGGAGACAGGGATTTTAACAAATGAGTGTGCGTGAGGTGTGAGAGGAATCAGAGCAGCTGCCTTTGCGGCTGAGTCAGCAGCCGCATTTCCTAGGGAAACTGGGTCTGTGCTGCTTGCGTGTGCGGCACATTTACAGACTGCAACTTCAGATGGGAGCAGAATGGCATCTAGTAAGCCTGCAACCAGTACATGGTTAAGTACTGGTTTGCCATCAGATTTCAGAAATTGTCTACACTTCCAAATAGCCCCGAAATCGTGTACTACCCCAAAAGCATAGCGTGAGTCAGTGTAAATAGTCACGGTTTTGCCTTCTGCAAACGTGCAGGCTTCAGTTAGTGCGATCAGCTCTGCTGCTTGTGCTGAGAGGTGACATGGAAGTGGTCCAGAACGGAGTACAGCAGAATCTGAAACAACAGAAAAACCCACCCGATTAGTGCCCCCTTGGTCGCGACAGGCAGACCCATCAACATACAAAATGAGGTCAGCGTTGGTCAGAGGAACGTCTTTTAAGTCCGGTCTAGGTGTGCACACAATGGAAAGTTCAGCAACACAGTCGTGTTCGTCACCGTCCTCAGGTAAAGGCATAAGAGATGCTGGATTCAGAGTGTTACATCGCTTGACATAGACATTAGGCATGTCCAACAGGCATAGTGATACCTAAGGTAACGTGCAGCAGAGAGGTGTGATGTTCTCTGTTCAAGGAGGATGAGTGAAACAGCATGTGGAACTAACAGGGTCAAAGGTGCATATCCCACAATGTCACGTGAGGAGTTGAGCGCTTTTTCAGCAGCAGCCACTGCACGTAGACATTTAGGCAGGCCAGCAGCTACAGGATCTAGCTTGGAGGAAAAATAGGCAACAGGCCTCTGTTTTCCTCCATGATCTTGAAGAAGAACTGAGGTCATACACCCATTTCGTTCATCCACTGCTTGAGTGAAAGGTTTAGTGTGATCAGGTAGACTTATGGCGCATTTCCACTGCAACGGGGTAGCCCCGTTTAAGCGTCCCTAAGCGTCCTCGCTCAGGCCTCGGGCTGCCTCGCTGGCCGGCCCAGGCAGTGGCGCATTTCCATTACAGTTTAGGACCTGGGGTAGCAACGCAGTGTAGGCGGGGCGATCGGCTTTGTTTTTGTTCACATTTCGAGTTGTTCCGTCGAGCTCCCGCTGGATTTGATCATCCCCAATGAGATGTAGGAACGTCGTCACCTTCTCGGTCGACCACGGTGTGCTTTTCTTATTAGATGTAGCCATTTTTGTAGCTCATCCGTTTACAAAATGCTGTTTATAAAAATGCTGCAAGCTTGCTTCTAAATATATATGCGACGCTAGGGATGAACTCGCGCTCGATCTTGTGACGATTCTCTCTGGCCAATCAGCAGTCGAGAGTGTTGACGTCACTAGTTCAGCCCTGGCCCTGGACTGATAGAACCACGATTTTATGGGGCCGGAAAAAGAGGGAAAAAGTACCCGCTAGCCGGTACTAGGCTATATGGAAAGGCCACCAAAAACTGGCCTGGCCGCTTGAGGACGGTTAAGGACGCTTAAACGGGGCTACCCGCTGCAGTGGAAATGCGCCATTAGAGTCGGTGGGGATTGGAGAGCCAGCTTCATATTAATGAAGGCTTCGTCGGCTTCCGGTGTCCATATAAGGTGATCTGTAGGTTTCAAACCAGTGACGTACGTGATAGTACGCAGTGGCAACTCGATTGGAGAATAGTTTGGAATGAACGACCTGCAATATGAACAAAAACCCAAAAATGACATCATCTGTCGCTTAGTAACAGGTTTTGGCAGAGCAGCCAATGATGCAATACGTTTATCTGAAAGCGTTTTTCCCTCTCCTGAAATGATGTGACCCAAAAATGTAACTGTTCTTTGTACATATTGAAGTTTAGACAAACTAGCCTTGTGCCCTTCGGCTGCGAGGTGCATTAACAAAGCAATACTATCAGCCTCACATTGCTCTGCTGTGGGTGCGCAAATCATGATGTCATCCACATATTGTATTAGAGCAGTGCCTTTAGAGACTTGGAAAGAAGCCAAACTTGCACACAAAGCCTGATTGTACACAGTAGGAGATTCACAGTAGCCCTGACATAAACGAGTGAATGTGTAAGGTTTGCCATCAAATTCAAATGGAAACCAGAATTGACTGTCTTTGTGTACTGGGACACTGAAAAATGTATTTGAGAGGTCGATGACAGTAAAAAATGCTGCCGAGGCTGGGACTTGAGAAAGAATCAGATAAGGATTTGGCACCAGCGGTGCTCGGGCGTGCACTGCTGCATTTACAGCTCGCACATCCTGGACAAATCTCCATTCGTCCGGAGGTTTGTCCCTGATTTTTTTGACAGGAAACACTGGAGTGCGGACAGGGGAATCGTTACACGGAATAATGACCCCTTGTTTAAGCAGAGAGGTAAACACTGGCCGTATGCCATCAACAGCTTCACGTTTAAGTGGGTACTGGGGTTGATTTGGACGGAACGTGGACTTAGGAGTGATAACCACCGGCTCCGCAGAGCGGATTAACCCTACGTCATATTTGTGAGCTGCCCACAGTATTTGCGGTACTGTTTTTAGCGCGTCAGGGAGCTCAGAAATATGACTGAAAAATGAGAACTCTGGGTCAGTAACAGGGTTAACATAGTCCTCATTGCCTGTGAGAGTCAGAGAACGCAGTACATGAACTGAACAGTCAATACTGTACTTAAACACGTCATGTTTTGGGGAATACTCAATCAACGGGTCGTCTGTGCAAGTCCAATCAGTACCAGATTCCCAGTCTTTAACGATTGGACCCAAATCTCTCCATTTATCAGTGGGCCCCCTGGCTAGTGAAATGTGTGGGACCGCCCCTGGGATTTGATACAGCTTGTTTTGTGCGGCTCCGAGTCTAACAGAGATAGCAGCACGCAGCGAATTCCAATACATAGTTTTAAGCATGATCTCATCATTCAAATCTTCCAGCACAAAACTCTCATCATAGTATTTACATGCATCATCAACAATATTAGCAGTACAATGCAAATGAGAAGTTTCCATGAACACAGCAGGTGGAAAAACACGTTGATGTGTCAAACGTAATAATTCCTGAGAATCAGAATATGCCAACAGCCATTGGCACACATTCAGCAATTCTTTATCCTCAAATGTGGGGTTTTGAACCATCAATGGAGTTGGTCGTCGGACTTTGAGTCCCTCATTTGTAGAAATAAGGTCTAAGCCGAACCTAAGGATCAGATCTCTGCCCAGTAAATTTATTGGGCAAACAGATGATAATAGGAAACTATGTTTGACTGATGTGGGAAATGGATGCATATTATCCCCGTTATCTTTACACTGAATCGGGATGGAAAACCTCTCCTTCACAGTTACCCCAGCTGCCCCCATTGAGTGAATGTATCTTCCACTCAATTTGCAATCTGGCAGATCTGCCCTTTTTAGCACAGAGTGCGTAGCCCCCGAATCAACCAGAAATTTAACATTAACACCCATGATACTTAAAGTCAGTGTGGGAAATTTCTCAAATGCTTTTTCCCTGTTATATTTCAAATATGTACCCTCTTCAATTACAGACATTTTCTCTAAATCTTCCAATTTCTCAATAGCCTGCTGAATGTGTTTGTGTGCATTACTTCCCTGGTTAGATGCTGCTGGCAGTGAGTCCGTCTCTCTCGACCGAATTTCTTCCTCCCCCACTCCCCCCTTCGGCCCCCATCAGGTTGAAGAATTGTCTTTCTTACGGTCCGATTTATCCGATCGAAAGTACTTTTTCTTCTTCTTCTCGTGTGGGCAGTCAGCGATCCGATGACCCGTCTCTCCGCAGTTAAAACAGCGTTCTTTATTGCAGACTTTTCCTCGTCCTCTTCCTCTGCCTCTGTTCCCTCTGCCCTGGCCATCACTTTGGGTCCAGCCGGTTGTAACAGCTTGGACCAAGGTCAGCTGGCACTTTTCTTTGCGGTCGCGGCGTTTCTTTTCCTCGCTGGCTTTTTCTTCTGAGAGGCGTTTCTCGGCATGCACGGCATGTCGGCGAATTTCTTCCAACCGGGCACCGTCCATTACGCCAATGCAGGAGTTTCGCACCGATGCCGAAATAGCTGGAGATAGGCCGTTGAGGAAAGCATTTGTGAGGTGTGTCTCCCAGACCCCCATTTCTGCTAGTGCTGCCCCGGCCTCTTGTTTGATAATGCCGCTGTTCTCCGTGAACACTTTTTCTAAGCGGTGGTAATAGTCATTTACTGTTTCCTCCGGGGTCTGCTTGCATGCCCAGATTCTTGACATGTCGACTTTTGCGGGGAACTTTGTAGTTATTGCGGCCTCTAGGTTAGCCAAAGCAGTGCGGTAGGTATCGTTCAAGTGATCATCCCAGATGGGGGCATTCATGTGCTGTTGACCTCCCAGTATTTCGGCGAAATGGCTGACGTGTGTCGGACCCATTCTCAGAGTCAACAATGTCTTTATCCCCGGCAGAGTGGGTGTGAATTGTCGACAGAACATGATTAGTGCTGCAGCAAATTTAGCACCCCCTAACTCAACATCTGGGATATGATCTTTTGCTATTTCCTTCATATCCGATATGGTCCATGGCCGGTAAACGAGTGACGGACCAGCAGGTCCAGCAGGTCCAGCCACCTGGATCATGGGAAAGGCGTAATTTAAGTCCTGGTCCTGTCTGCGGAGGTGTTCTTTTCTGTAGAGTTCCGCTTCCTTCTCCTCTCTTTCCTTTTTCTCTTTCTTCTCCTGGATCTTTTCCAGTTTTGAAACTTGCTCTGTGGCTGCTTTGGCGGTGACCTCTGGTCCAGCAGCACCTCCAGCAGCACCTCCAGCAGCACCTCCAGCAGCCTCCTCAGCCTCCTCAGCCTGCTCAGCCTGCAGGTGAACGGGGGGGGAGGGGGGAATGGAAATCCACAGTCGAGGAGAGGGTCCTCCACGCCTGTGTAAAGAGAGGGGTACAGGGAAGTGTGTGGTTTATACTTAGGTGGTGGCATGAAACTATTTTTCTCTTTCTTCTCCCCCTCATCGTCAACCTGTATTTTTCTTATTGCCGCAGCCAATTGCCTTCTTTGCACTCTGCTTCATCTTCCCAGTATTTTAAACACTTTCTGTGACTGTCCAGTTTTTCTAAGTCTTTTACTTTAATTGTGCTCTTCTTTTTCATTCCATCTTCACACTCTTGTAATTTATCTCTTAGGTTTTTGATTTTTAATTTACTCAAAGAACCTCCCTTAGGAAATCCGAACATTTCCGTCCATATATTTAATTTAGACAGACTGTCCTCACCATATTTTACTCTCATGACATCCACAATCGGACCCTCAGGGGGGTGTACAAGCCCCCTACTTTGCCTTGCTCCCATGACAAAGTCTCTAAATGTTACCAAACCACCCCTGACAAAACAAGGGGTGTTTAAACACCTTTCTTTTTTTTCATCCGTTGATGATGTGATATTTGTTTCTCAGTACAAATCACGCAAAAACTGATCGTAAACCCAGTCTACGACGGGATAAACCCTACTTTCGAGCAGTCCTTCTCATAAATGTCATGGAGTTTAATTACGTTTAACTTTAAACAATTTAGACACTGTACATCTCACCGAGTATTGAAAGCCTTTCGAGTTCGTTGGATCTCGTGAAGTCAATCGGTTCCACCCCCGCCGCTGGTCCTCTCGTCCCGTACTGTTTTTGTCGCGGGGTAGAGGAGATCCGAGGATCCTGGAGCGACCAACCAGCCAACGCAGGTGTTCCCAATCGAACTTGCAGAGACCCTGCTCGCAGCGCCAATTGTTATGGAAATCCAAAGTCTCAACACACTGGAGAGTACAAGTCAGAGTGATCAAAAACAAATAAATGGTGAATCAGACAGAGTTGTCTTTCTGGTGATTTTATTTGAAGCTTCAGATAAACATTAATAAAATATAGACACAGGTCTCACAGAGTATAGAATAGTCTGCGCGAGTGTGTGCAGTTCAATATAGTAGCAAGGCTTATATAGCAGAAATTGTGAGAAGGTAAGAAATCTGTCTTCACACGGTCACATTGTTATTAGACACATGTCCTTGAGCTGTAGATCTCAGGAAAGGCAAGTTCTCGTGTGACTATGTGTGAAGACAGATAATAGCAGCTGTGGCCTTGAAGTAGAGTAGATAGAGGCAAACAGCACATCTAACCAAATGAGAAGCATTTGGTTACTTTGAACATATAAGGGATATAATAAAAATGTCCACTACAGTCCTTACCCCAAGTGAAGGAGTTCAAGTATCTCGGGTCTTGTTCTCGAGTGAGGGAACAATGGAGCGTGATATGGGCCGGAGAATCGGAGTAGCGGGAGCGGTACTGCAGTCGCTTTACCGCACCGTTGTGACGAAAAGGGAGCTGAGCCAGAAGGCAAAGCTCTCTGTCTACCGGGCCATTTTCGTTCTTACCCTCACCTATGGTCATAAAGGATGGGTCATGACCGAAAGAACGAGATCGCGGATACAAGCGGCCGAGATGGGTTTTCTCCGCAGGGTGGCTGGTGTCTCCCTTAGGGATAAGGTGAGAAGTTCGGTCATCAGGGAGGGATTCGGAGTTGAGCTGCTCCTCCTTCGCGTCGAAAGGAGCCAGTTGAGGTGGTCCGGGCACCTAGTTAGGATGCCACCTGGGCGCCTCCCTAGGGAGGTGTTCCAAGCACGTCCAGCTGGGAAGAGACCAAGAGGTAGACCTAGGACCAGGTGGAGGGATTATATCTCTTCGCTGGCCTGGGAGCGCCTTGGGATCCCCCAGTCAGAGCTGGTTGATGTCGCCAGGGAAAAGAAAGTTTGGGGTTCTCTGCTGGAACTGCTACCCCCGCGACCCGAACACGGATAAGCGGGAGAAGATGGATGGATGGATGGTGTTGGAGCGCTAACCAATAGAAAAGCAAAGTGTTACATAGTGATGTCACTATCTTACGGAAGTAAACAAAGGAGTCCAATGGAGGCATTTCAGGCAGGGGGGGGAGTGTGTGGGAGAGAAACTCCCTCTGGAGGGAACACAGGGATTTTAGCCTTTGTAGACCATGTACATGCACAACATCCTATATAACACTACAGGAGAGGGAAAGCCCCCCAAACTTCAATAGGGCCCCTTTAAGCTAATTTTCCATTACATGCATGCAGTTCACTTTTTATCCAGTAGATGGCGAGCTTAGACAAGATCAGTTGAACAAAAACACTATAGTATGTGCTGACATGAAAATAAATAATGTGTGTCAAACTGACATCCTCAAGGCTTATGTATACAGTATTGTTATAATTCGAATACTACAATAGCAAGAGGAAAAACATCACATTTGCACAGTTCGACAAACGCATGGAGGCAACATCATGTCAACACACGAGTGCAGTCATGCACATATTCACACATACAATTCACAAACCCTCCGTTTCCTGTCTCTGAAAACACCTCTCATCCCTCAAGAGGCGTCCCCTCAGTGTGTACATGTCTATTTCCTCCCACTGACATGTCCTCACTTTGGCAGCCACACTGTACCTTTTTGCTCTCACTGCCAATTTTAGCACATGCTCACATCCCCACACACTATGGTGGTACGTGAACATGTGAAAATAAGACACGAACACACGAACACACGAACACACACACACACACACACACACACACACACACACACACACACACACACACACACACACACACACACACACACACACACACACACACACACACACACACACACACACACACACACACACACACACACACACACACACACACACACACACACACACACACACACACACACACACACACAACTCCCCTGCTGCTGCTCACAGATGACAGGAGGCCTCAGGATGGAGGAACATAGCGCTGTGAAAGGAGAGGGCAAAAATACAGGTTTGTTTAGACAGCGTCCAGATGTGCCACGTGTGTTCGGAAAGAGAAAAGCGCGGGCCAGAAGGTACCACAGAAAGAAATGTGCTTGTGCATTATTAATCGGATCACTATAGGAAGTGTCAAGCATGCATGTAGTGACATAGGGGAATGTTCTTTTGCTCCTCTGAGTTCGCCGCTGTTTGTTGGGTCAAATACTTTCTTCAGGAACACGTTTGGGCCCATCTTACGCAACAGTCTCTATATGTTCCACCTCTGGAGCACACACACTCTCACACTGACCACCGTCTTGGCCTAGTTTCTCCTGGATGTTCTAGCTCCAGGGCAGATGGGTTTCTCCCCAGAGTGAGTAACGGATATTTTAATGGACAGAGAATGAAGGCTTCGATAGTAAAGGTAACATCTGGCCTTAAATTAAAAAAATTAAAAGGTCTGCTGAATGCAGAAGACAGGAAGTCAATACTGTAATGCCATCTGCTCTAGGGCGGTCGTTTAATGCTCATAGGGAGATATTCTGTAATGTTCACCCATAACATAATGATTACTGGTTCCTCCAAAGGCATTCTCACTGCCATATTGTGTTGTTCAGTGGCCCTACATGTCAAATAATGACCCTCCACGTACCACTGTAGTGTCAGTTTTGCCACCCTTTTGATGGCAGTAATTATGACGTGAGTAAAGGAGAAAGACAGGTGACATAGTATAAAGAGTCTTAGGGGTGTGGATCAAGCCCCCAGGTGACAAAGCCAATTTCCGTATTGGCCAAACGGTGGTATTACAACTTCTTATCAGTCATCATGGATGCCATTATTGACTTACATTGGGAAAGAGATGTCTGTCAGTTTGGTTTAATGCGCCACTGAGCACCTTGCATAGGAATGAAGAGGCCCCCCACTCCAAAGCTGTGTACAGTTCCTCCTTTATCCATGGGGTGGTCAAACTAAAAACCTGACTATCAGGCAACACCAGGGGCGTCGCCTGGACCTGGAAACATTCGGGGCTTAGCCCACAGTGGCGGCGCTACAGTCACATTTTCTACACGCTAGGGGTGTAACGGTTCACAGACGTCACGGTTCGGTTATACCTCGGTTTGGGGGTCACGGTTCGGTACGGTTTGGTACAACAAGAAAAAGCAAAAAAAAAGTCCCAAATGCATAATTCCAGGTTTGTTGTTATTTATGTTTGAACAGTAGTGCAAGTTTCAGTTTTTTTTTTTAAAAGAACTCTTTTTTGAATAATTAACTGCATTAAACAGTTAAAAACAAACCTTACACAGTACACTCAGATGGCCATATTATCTATAATGGCTGATGTCAAACAAAAAGGTTTCATCAAGCTGTAAAACTAAAAAGAATGTCTTGAAAATATGACATCATAAATAATAAGAAAGTGTTTCAAGAGCGCATAGCCGTTGAAAAACATATGCCAAAAGCTTCCGTTATTTATTTTGGTCTCACGGCGGGGATCAGCTGTTGAACTGCTGTTGTCTTTTGCTCCAGTGATTGGCAAATCTGGGTGATGCCTTCTGATATGATGTAGCATGTTGGCTTGTGTTACCATTAGCATACCGCACCACTGTAGAACAACGGCGACACACCGTCCTCGTCCGATCCACCACTCGCACACTCCATCGTTATTGTAGTCCACAGGGAACCCGAAATGTTCCCACACAGCTGATTTAAAAGAAGCAGGTGGGTTCTAGCTCCTGTGTGTTATCTGAAATCGCCATACTAACTTTTCTTCTTCTTGTATTTTGTTCGTTTTGTTGTTGTGTTTCTTCTTGTTCTTCATTTGTTGTTTAAGGGCGGCTGGCAAACAGCTTTTAGGCGCAATACCGCCCCCTGGATTATAAATAGTGTAGTGGATACTACCCTGAATGACAGACTTTTTTCCCACTCGTAAAAAAAATGCGTATTCGTCGTGTGACTGTGTGTGCCGAACCGTGACGTCCGAACCGTGACGGTACGGGACGAATACGGATACTATTACACCCCTACTACACGCACATACACAATTGCGATATCTGGTGTCACAAACGTGTGCCTGCATTAGCTTTGTTACGGCAATGGATTGTGGGAGATTCTCATAGCACGTGAGGATCTCTTGAGGGTAAGGTGCCTGTATTATCTCGGGGGACAAAATGTATGTTTTTATTTTATAAGGACAATAACGTACTGTTGTGTTTGTTTAGTTTAATGTTAATTGTTTAATGCTCACAGTCACAGCAACATGTTTTTTGTGTGATTGGCTATTTGTTTTATATGATTTATCAACGTGATCATCAATAGCTAATCTGAGCACCAGAACCCAGCTCACGAGTCCTTTGATGCTGTCCATTGAAATGCAGGTATGCGAGTTTTGTACACCAGTTTATTTATGTGTAATGTTTCACATTGCTCCACATGATGCCTTGACTACAAAGTCTTCCATGTTTCTACGCTTCTTCCTCTGTGTCACAGTTTCGGGAATATCAAGATCATTGCACAGGGCCTTGGTCTTGTCATAGACCTCATGTGCTTTCTCGTTACTTTGGTAACTTTTCAGTGTGTTCTCAACTGCTGTTTTGTAATCTACTGCCTGCACCAAGTCAAGTGTTTCTTTCTGCAGGTATTTGTGCAGGCCCTGAGTGGTTGAGAGCAGTGTCTGGAACATGACAGCATGTAGATGGTACTGAATTTTCAAAGCTTGCTTTCCAGTCCCTTTGCTAGAGGGGCTGAAAGGCTCCCTAAAGTCTTGATCAAAGCAGGGAGGTTTTTGACATGGCCAGCGAACAAGTTGTTTGTCCCCTATCTCTAGCTGTTTCTGAAATGTTTGCAATCTCTGATGGTGGACAAGAGATGTGGAGAAGAAAGAGTAGAGACACTCCAGGAGATCAACGCAGGTCTGTGAGTTTTGTACACCAGTTTGTATAAGTTTAATGTTTCACATTGCTTGTTAAAAATATACTACCACTATACGATCACTGATGTTTTGTTGTTGACTGGACACTTATTTTGTAAAAGAGATAGCATGAGAGGATCTCTTAAGCAATGCAGCTCACGTGTCCTTTTTATATGCTGTCCATTGAAATGCAGGAAAGTAATCAGCTCTGAGTGATCTGTTGCCGAGGGGACACTACACCGGAGTTACATAAGCAGAGATAAAGTGCTATTTTGGGGGGAACTCACCTCCTCTGGGGTCCCCCAGGAAGATTTTTTTTAAATATTGAAGTTAAAAGCATCAATCTTGTGCACTTTGAGAGCAACATTAAGAGATATGGATACATCTCTCAACACCCAGATGTCAAAAATAAATCAAAGAATCAGAATCAGAAACGGGTTTATTATTTAAAAACACTTCATTTTCCAATTAAATCATAAACTATGTCAAATTATTAGAAGTTGTTAGTAATCAGATTAAACAGAAAAAAGGGATGGAAGGAGGAAATAATAATCCCTCATCAATTGCTGTTTGCGGTTGAAATGATCTCTTTTGCTGGCTAAACATGCTGGATGGAAAGCAGTGATGTCTCACTTGCCTTGGCCCTGTATCTGCAGTCCCTAAATCAGTCATGTTACTCATTGACTCTTGTGTGTTCTGGTGTTCCTGTTCATTGTTGTCTCCATTGTTGTTCTTGTCTGTTGTATCTCCTTCTTGTGTGTCCCTTTCTCCTGTTCTCCTTTCTTCATCCTCTACTCTGTTTGGCTCATCTGTGATGACTGTGTAGGTAAACACAAACAAGTATGCATCAGTTTCCAGCTCTGTCAAATACATGAATTTCAAGATACACACATTTGTCTTCATTAAAATGAGTGTCACCACACTGTCACAAAATGTAATACTAACCAATTGAAAATAGTTACATTTACATCTCTTGTAGATATCACTGTTAGAGTAGTTATCTGCCAATAGGACATAATCATTCCTATACAAATGCAGTTTGAGTAATTCACTTAATATATTTACTTAAAACTTTAATATAGTCATTTTCACTTAATACTCTAATATAGTCATCTTTCTGCTTTCAACACTAAGGAAAGCTGTACAATTTGACATGATAATGAGGAAAAAAGGCCTCCGACAATGCAGATATTTTTGGATCATATCAATTTTAAGATGCGGGTCAAGGCTTAATATTTGGGAGCATAGTGTCCCTTCCCCCTTTCAGGAGCCCCACTGGATTGGCTTTGATCTGAAATATTTGTATACAAAGCTTGTTAGCTGGCTGTCCATCTCATAATGTTCACATAGAAACTAGCTGTCAATAGGAAATATCAATCAGAAGAATTATAATTTCTTGCAAAAATCTGTCACAAAAGAGGTTGCACATTTAAATGCAGGTGTTGTTATGGCAACGTCAGTGGCCAGACAGCCACATTTACTGCTGCAAATACGTTCAAACATGCTGTCGACACGTAAAGCAGTGGCAACTATGCCACCATTTCAGCTGACTTTTTCTCAGAAATACTGTCACATAATATCCATATATTTCAGTGCTAGGTTGATGCTTAGCTAAGCTAACTATGAAACACTTTAACTGACAGGACTCAGGAATCAGGATCAACTGTGTACTGCTGTAAGGCAGCTTCTAGCTTCATGTCGAACACAGACAGTAAGTCAACATTTCCCAGAGAGCTTTCTTTGAAATCACCAAGTAACGCTAAAAAACACAACATTTAGATTGTATGACAAAGTGTTTATTTAATATATCTGGCTAGCTATAGCTACTTGCTAACGGTTTAGCTTACCCGCGCGATTCAAAGTAACGTCAACGTAGCTATAATGTATGCTTTGCTTACATGTTCGCATAACTTGTAAGTTTACTGACAGGTACATACCTTGTTCACCTGGCTCAGGTGGTGGCTCTGGGGTTGTTGTGTGAGCCACCACTTGAGAATTGCCGTCTTTTTTATTAAAGAAATGTCTAATGTCCATCTTCAGAATCTCCGCGTCCAGGGCTGACAATTTAAAGTTGAAACATTGTCATAGAGGAGGTACGTACCTGTCAGCCAATAAAACACGTTTATTTCCATGCAACTCTCTGATTGGTCTGGTGGCGTCGTCGTGCCTCTGTGTTGCATTCACTGAACATGGGAAATTACAATTCTGCCGTCCGTCCTATAGGTAAAGTAGGTTAATGTATTATATTATTGAGGGAGAATTTGTCCGGGGCTAAAGAAAAAACATCCGGGGCTTTCTACCCCAGGCGACGCCCCTGGGCAACACACTGTTTATTTCTGTGGAACAGTGAGTCAATGTGTAATAATACTTAACCATGATGTTTCCTCATGATGTTACCAAGTACTTGTGTTCCCTAAACTAAGTAGTAACAAGTAGTTCTGAGCTTGCACCATCTATGTAAAACACTTCACTTTCTCAAAGAATTAACTAAAAAAGTAAACGCAGTGTTGAAGTCTCCCAGACAACCCTGCTCATTGAAAGGTATGGGATTGTTCTCCTGCCTCTTTGTTCGTCTGCCATTTTCTCCTATGCTTAAGAAACTCTCAAGCCTCTCAAAGGTCCTCCTCCCTGCTGCTTATAGTTTTTCACCTAAAGAGCTCTTTAAATAACTTTGTGAATAATGTTCACCGATACAAGGATCTAATAAGGGGGATGTTTATAATGTGGAACACCAATTCAAAAGTACATATAGACTGACGTGATGGATTAAAAAGGAAAAGCTTCAACGTTTTCACAATATTTCAATTTACTTTTCCATTGCTTCAATATCAAAAGCAATGCAAATAAAAAAGAGAGAAAAGACAAATCCAAGAGATGTTTTAAGTGTGTTATGTAGAACACCAGAATAATATGACCTTAGAAAATAAGAAACTAAGATATTTAGTCTGCCTGTCATGAAGCTCATTCAGGCAGTAGCCTATACACCAACACTGAAACACATGAGCACAGACTACAGTTTAAAACAGCAGAAATAGAATCTGAGCTGACAGAAAATGCTCCGTTTTAGTTTAACACACACAGTTAAGCTCACACACACTATTTGATGAACACATAGGTTCACCTGCTGAATACAGAAAGTGAAAACCATAAAGCAGATGCAGGCAGTAGGCGTCCTTTTACAACAAACACTATAAACTCCTTTTATATTTGTTGTAATATTATAACCCTGCTTGTAATCCCCACGTTTTAGAGAAATAACAGGAATCTGATGATGTATTTTTTTTAACTGTAAGGGAATACAGTTATAGATGTTCTGCATCTTGATTTTGTAATCCCGGTTCATGTAATCCGTTATTACCGAAGCCTAATAGAGTCACTCAAAGTGTAGTCAAAGTACAGTATTAGCATCATTGCACCTTATAACCAGTGGTGGACTATAATAAAGTCCATTTACTCGAGTACTGAACTTAAGTACAATGTTGAGGTACTTGCACTTTTCCTGACTATTTCAAATGTACTTTATACTACTACTACCTTTTGGAACCATACTTTTTACTCCAATACATTTATCTCACAGTGTTACAAATTACTTTATAGATTTATATTATGAAATAATATAGAATATAAATCAATTTATAAACAAACGTTCACATATAATTAGAGGCAAAGACATGGATGCTGTTAGACATCCAGTAACAGCATGAAAAGTATGCGATATTAATATAACCATAATCCAGTCGTTTAATACAGTATTCTTAAATCAGCCATAACGCAATTGAAGTTTACTTTTTTTGTTATACTTGCCAATACTTTTGTAGTTTTACTTGAATTTTGAAAGAGTATTTATTCAATGTAGTATTTGCTTAATTTAAGTAATGGATTTGAGTACTTCTTCCACCACTGCTAATAACAACACAAAAACTAACAAGACTTGTAGATTCAAAAAGGTCTTCCTACATATGGCTCCATGATTTGTAATGCCACCTCTTCTTAGGAAACACTTATTGATCATCCAAACGTTCAAATTGAAGGTGAACAGGCAAGGGAACGCGCTTTTTAATACAAATTCCCCCCTGTACTCATGGTGCTGCGCCCGCGTATACGAGAACGCGCTCCATCGCTGTCATCAGTACAACATCAACATCTTCCGGGGGGTGCGCGCAGAGAAACGGGAGGAGGAGGACGGAGAAAGAGACAGAGGGGGGAGAGAGGGAGAGGAGACATACTGGATAAAGGCTACGACAAAAACATGATGATAATGGAGTCGAGGCGGTGGAGGATGTCGGATTTGCGAGAAAGGACTGTTGAGATTTGACAGAGGGCTCGTGTTGAAACCGGTTTTATTTCTTTTTTTTCATTTTTCGCGTGGACACTAAAGGTTACCGGAGGGGAAAAGGGTGAGCACCCCCCCCCCACGGATGCCTCGGAAGGTAAAAACGGGCTCCACCGCTGGCGCTAGAACGGCACCGAGACGCACGTACCCCTCTCACGGATCGGTAATAAAAGGACATCCCGAAGGAAGCTCCGCACTGATGGATGAGGATGAAACCCAGCTTTAACCCACCTCCACTGTGAAATTACAGGGGGGAAATCCTGTTTATATGGATTTTTTTCAATCTTCATGGTGTAGCCCCAAAAAAGCGAGCCTTAGACAGCAATGTTGAATCACTGGTCTTGGTAAATTATTCATTATAGTGGTGTAGGTATGGCTATGATTTTTTTCTACTGCTCCGATGTAGCATTTCCCCCTCATTCAGTTTTACCATGTTCAGCCTTGTGATATCACACACACATTTGCAGGTTACATTTTTCTACCGTGTGGTTATGTAGGCCCACTTAATAGCCTTTAACAATAGCCAAAGTGGGGGAAATCTAAGCACATTTGATATAGAGTTGTTTTCTTCTATGAGGGGGTGGAAAGAGAGATACAAAACCCAAACATGTTGCCTTCCCAAGAAGCCTCCAAGATCTACCATGACAATTACATGCGCAACTCCCGAGCCATCGGGGTGCTGTGGGCCATCTTCACCATCTGCTTCGCCATCGTCAACGTGGTGGTGTTCATCCAGCCCTACTGGATCGGAGACAGCGTCAACACGCCGCAGGCCGGCTACTTCGGTCTCTTCCACCACTGCGTGGGCACCGGGCCGTCGCCCAACCGGGAGTTCGCCTGCGTGGGCAGCTTCTCCGACTTCAGCTCCATCCCGTCCGGAGCCTTCAAGGCGGCCTCGGTGTTCGTGTTGCTGTCCATGGTGCTGACCCTCAGCTGCATCGCCTGCATGATGCTCTTCTTCTTCTGCAACACCTGCACTGTTTACAAGACCTGCGCCTGGATGCAGCTGCTGTGCGGTAGGTGATCCTGGCATTGTTATCTCTTCGAGAAAATGCTTTATTTCGTGTTTTTCAGGCAAAAAAATGCAAAAAAACACCAGAAACTCGATTAAACACAGTGTTTAAAGTGCACACAAACACACATTGCAGGCAACCAGGAGTGTTGATGTTGCTTTACATCACCATATAGGTAATAGGATATTTCACATGCATTTTTAAACAGAATCATAATTCCTTTATTCGTCCAACAGAGGGAGAGTTTACATTTTAAGAGCAACGTTTAGATAGTTTTCTATTTTTTTTCCCGTCTCTATTTTAATATTTTAAATATTACAATTTACAGAAGTACACATTAAAGTAAGATTGTAACATTTAGTAAAATGGAAGGAAGTGTGGTAGCAGGTAGGTTACTGTAAATGATATACTGCATAGATACAGATTTGTGTTTCGGAAAAGGATGGACTAACTAAGAAGTAGCATCCAGTATAATATTAGCCAGGAACAGACTACACATAAGTGTTGTTGCACACAATGGCGTATAGTCTAATGAATGCATTCTTTTATTTTAGACTTTTTAGTCAGTTAACCAATGCATCTTTACAGTCATCGCTGCAGCCTTTTGATCTCCACATTAAACAGCAAAGGTATGTTAGATAGGACAATCACATGACCATATGAAATTCCTACGTGAAGGCTAGAGTAGTGACATCATGAAACATCGTTACAGACTCCTGAGGTCAGTATGCTTAGGACCAGCACGTTCTTACAGGACTGGTGATTGTAGCAATAAGAAGCAACGTGTTTGTGCTGCAGATCCATTGTCTGAAATCAACACGCTGCAGTCCAAAGGGTAAAGGCCATGCACTGTTGCAGTTTTATTTTCTGCAATATTCTAAAATCCAATGGAAAAATCCCATTGAAGGGAGCCCTTGCGATGCCAACTTCCGAATCGGTCTGAAAAAACATCATCACTGCACCAATATTCAGTTTACTATCACAGGTGCTGAAGAAAAGCAGTGATTGACGTTCAAAATCGTATCAGTTTTGCAATTTAGCTTCATAAAATCAACTAAAATATGAATCATAAAATGACATTAATCCTCTAATTTTTTCCGCTGAGTTTTAAGCAGTTTTATTCCACTGACAGGATATACAGTCAATTGCCCATATTGTATGATCTCTGAATAGCTCACACAGGAACATCAGGAATTGGGTTGTAATCCAAGGCGATTAGATGTCACAAGGCCAAGTGGGTAACATGACCATGTCAACGAAACTACACCTGTGAGTAGCATGAGCGTATCTTTCAGAAGGAGCAAATAAATCACGATTCTTTCTCGTAGGCGCATTTCTAGGGAGCCTCCTGTGTACACCCGACTTCTTTATAAACTGATCAATGTGATAAATAGGCCAGGCAGAATAGCGTGGGAGTGAGTTTTCTGTACAGAAACAGTCAGCATGAGAGGGAGGGAGAAAAGGAAGGGGGAGACAGAGATAGAGAGATCAGCACTTTTTTCCTCCTGTATTGTTGCTTTCCTCATCCTCATCTGCCCACTCTGTGCTCCGTTCTGCCGAGTGTGTTGAAAAGGTGCTCTGAGATCAGCAATAATCAGACAGAAAAGCAGACGTAAGAAATGTACTCTCTCTATCTAAATCTTCATGACTTAACAGGAATGGGACCCAGGTCCTTCCACAAGCCATTAATCAAGCAGGACATAAATGAAATGCAGTGGGGAAAAGTCATTCATAGTCTAATGAAAAACTTCACCACAATTAACTACAATCTTGCATTGAAAATCCTACTTAAATGTATCATTTCAATTTGTTTTGTATTAAAATGCCTTTAACCCTCCTGTTGTCTTCGGGTCAAATCTGACCGATGTACTACTTTCATCAATCATAACTTTTTTGTTTTACATTCGATTGCATTAAGGCTTTATGATATCCTTCACATTAGACATTTGAACATATACAATTGCTGATCACCACTTTCATTGAATTTTGGATGATTTAGTCAACTTTGTAACAGCCATGGTGTTCCCGCTCAAAAATGACCGCCATAAAGAAAAGGAATTAGTAACCATCCGGATCAGATAAAACACACACACAAACATCTCTCTATAAGTTATCAAACATCTAGCCATTATATCACTTCATCTTGTTCAAAGTATAGATTTATTAGACTGCGTTCAACTTCTACTGAGCAGAAGAAGATATTTACAATACCAAATGTAAAAGTAAACTTTAAAGAGGACATACAGTAGCACATGTATAAAGCTCATTTCACGTTCCTATCAGTGTGTAGTATCTCTACAGTGACATGTCTCCATGCTTTAATGAACAAAAAGCTCTTTATTTTTCTCATACTGCCTGTGCTGCAGCACCTCTGTTCACCCTCTGTCTGAAACCAGAGCTCAGTCTGCTCTGATTGGTTAGCTGGCCTGCTCTGTTGCGATTGGTCAACCGCTTTGAGAGGTGTCTGGAATGTCCCGACCCTTAGCCTATCACGTACATTGGGGAGCAGTTCTAGCCAATAGAAGCACACATGTTACATAGTGATGTCAATATGTCACAGGTGTAAACGAAAGAGTCCCATGAAGGCGTTTCAGGCAGGGAGGGAGTGTTTGGAGAGAAACAAAGGGATATTAGCCTTTAAATACAAAAACCTATAGACAGGAAAGGGAAAACCCCAAAAAGAATAATAGGATCTCTTTAAGAAAATCAACAGCATTTGTTCTTGATTTTAGAATATGTGTATTCCCAATGCTCATGGCCAACCGTGAACAATTACACACATTTTTATACTCACACCGAAATGTATATCACCGTTGCCACTATTTTGCGGTCGCACGTTGTTACGTCCCGGCTCGTGGAAAGTAACATATAACCAGTTGGAATTGGAAGTGGAAGTTGTTTAATGACTGAGCACAATAAAATTGGCAACAAACAGCCACAATCAAAACGAAAGGCCACAAAGGCACCAGTTTAAACGAACAACAAAAGGAACTAAGGGAGACTCTTTAAATAAGAGTTTTAACAAGTTAGTATAAACAAAATAACTAACAACAAAATAAACTAAAAAAAACCTCACTTCGAAAGTGGGATAAAAGGAATGAGGCTAACAAAAATAGGCAGTCACCAAAACACAGCCTGTGTTAAACTCCTCGTAAAGAGACACAAAACTTGAACCCGCTATGCAAGAACACTGGGACGGAGACTTAGGTGAAGTGTCAAAAAGACTGGATTTAATAAGTCCACAAAAACCAGGCAGGGGACAAAGCAAACTCTGAACAGAGTGGGGAGAACGTGGAGCAGGGCTGAGACGGAGGTTGGGCTGGACGTGGCAGGCAGGACGAAATGGAATGTGGAGTTTCTGGAACAGGCAAAAAAACAGAACAGGATTAGCATACGAAAAAATCCAACAGGAAGAGTATACAAAAAGAACTAGAAAATCTAGTCAGCCGGAACTGGAGTTTACCACTGTGAGTATACGAAGAACTGGCGAAGTCTGATGATCGAACCGGAGTTTTAAGCAGCAGCAGGTGAGTGGTGGTAATCAGTGATGATGAGAAACAGGAGCGGAGGTAAGTTGGTGGAAAACGGAAAGTAGGTCAACCACGCCCAGCCAGGAAGACAGACAAACAGATAGA
Organism: Gymnodraco acuticeps; assembly: GCF_902827175.1. Classification (NCBI taxonomy): domain Eukaryota; kingdom Metazoa; phylum Chordata; class Actinopteri; order Perciformes; family Bathydraconidae; genus Gymnodraco; species Gymnodraco acuticeps. The sequence continues at coordinate 1,930,447 of NW_022991444.1, read as the reverse complement.
CAAACAAACAGAAAAAAGGAGAAGGAGATACCGCAATTCCTCACAGTACCCCCCCCCCCCCCCCTCAATGGGAGCCACCTGGCGACCACCAGGCTTGTTTGGATGAGCCCTGTGAAAGGCCCGCACCATGATTGGGTCCAGGACACGGGAACGAGGAACCCAGCATCGCTCCTCGAGGCCATAACCCTCCCAGTCCACCAGATACTGGAATTCCCCTGCCCCGACGTCTGACGTCCAAAAGACGGTGCACCGTATAAGCAGGGTGATTGTCGATAATACGGGCGGGAGGAGGGGGTAAGGCCGGAGGGCTCAATTCACTGGTGTGAACCAGCTTAATCTGAGACACGTGGAAAGTGGGGTGAATTCTCAGAGCTCTGGGAAGCTTCAACCGGACTGCGGAAGGGTTAATGATCCTTAGGATGGGAAAAGGACCAATGAAGCGTGGGGAAAGCTTCTTGGACTCAGAGATGAGAGGAATGTTGCGGGAGGACAACCAGACTGACTGGCCTGGGACGTATGGAGGAGCTGCCCTTCTGTGACGGTTGGCTGATCGCTGGTTCCGTGCAGAAGTCTGGAGAAGGGCAGATCGTGTATCTCTCCAGATCTTCTGACAGCGACGCACATGCTGCTGGACAGAGGGAACTGCTAAGTCTCGCTCCTCTTCGGGGAACAGGGGCGGCTGGTACCCTAATGAAGCCTCAAAGGGGGAGAGACCAGTAGCGGAGCAGGTGAGTGCGTTGTGGGAGTACTCAACCCAGGAGAGATGAGTGCTCCAAGTAGAGGGGTTTCGGTCGGTGATGCAGCGGAGAGCTGACTCCAGGTCCTGATTTGTTCGTTCTGTTTGGCCGTTTGATTGGGGGTGATATCCAGAAGTCAGGCTGACTGAGGCTCCCAGGGATTGACAAAACTCCTTCCAAACTCGAGAGGTGAACTGGGGTCCGCGGTCTGAGACAATGTCGGAAGGGATACCATGTAACTGGAAAACATGTTCTGTGAGGAATTGGGAGGTCTCCAGGGCTGACGGGAGTTTTGGAAGAGCAACGAAGTGAGCCGACTTGGAAAACCGGTCTACTACAGTGAGGATTGTGGTGTTGCCCTGGGAGGGGGGCAGGCCGGTAACAAAATCCAGTGCGATGTGTGACCAGGGACGACTAGGGATAGGTAGGGGCTGGAGCAACCCTGCAGGAGACTGTTGGGAGGACTTACTCTTAGCACACGTGGGACAGGCAGAAACGTACTCCAGAGTGTCCCTGTTGATCGTTGGCCACCAGAAATGTCTCTTCAGGAAAGAAAGAGTGTGGTTTACTCTGGGATGGATTGAGAACCGGGAATTGTGGACCCACTGTAGCACCTTGGAGTGGGCAGCATCAGGAACAAACCGACGGTTCGGAGGACCATTGCCTGGGTCTGGTTGCTTTCTCAATGCCTCCAGGATGGTGTTATTAATCTCCCAAGAGCCTACTACACAACTCTTGGGAAGGATTGAAGCATCTGGAGGCTCGGGAGAGTCAGGAGAGTATAGCCTAGACAGAGCATCGGGCTTTACATTCCTGGAGCCAGGGCAGAAGGTGAGGCAAAAGTCGAAGCGACAGAAGAACAGAGCCCACCTGGCCTGTCGGGAGTTCAGTCGCTTCGCCGACTGGATGTAGGAGAGATTCTTGTGGTCCGTCCAGACCAGGAAAGGCTGCTTGCTGCCTTCGAGCCAGTGTCTCCACTCCTCTAGTGCCAACTTAACAGCCAGAAGCTCCCTGTTACCAACATCATAATTGCACTCCGCAGGAGAGAGGCGACGTGAAAAAAAAACACAGGGATGGAGGATGTTATCAGGACCAGCCGTCTGAGACAAAACTGCTCCTACTCCAGTGTCAGACGCGTCCACCTCCACAACAAACTGCTTTTATGTGTTTGGCTGAATAAGGATGGGAGCTGAGGTGAACAAGGACTTGAGTTTGATGAAAGCTCTGTTAGCCTCTGGAGTCCAACAGAACGTGATGTTGATGGAGGTGAGTCTGGAGAGAGGTGCAGCTACCTTACTGAAGTTCCGGATGAAGCGACGGTAAAAGTTGGCAAATCCCAGAAACCTCTGGAGCTCCCTCCTTGTAGTTGGGACTGGCCACTCCACCACTGCCTTGATCTTTCCAGGGTCTGCCTCCACCTTGCCCTGGCTGATGATATAGCCCAGGAAGCTGATCCGGTTCTGGTGGAACTCACACTTCCCCGCCTTAACATAGAGCTTGTTCTCCAGCAGTCTCTGTAGGACCCTGCGGACATGGTTCTCGTGTTCCTCCTGATTCCTGGAGAAAATCAGGATGTCGTCTATGTAGACAAAGACAAAGCGGTTAAGGAAGTCACGCAAGACATCATTGACCATAGCCTGGAAAACTGCTGGGGCGTTAGTGAGACCAAAAGGCATGACCAGATATTCAAAATGGCCCAATGGAGTGTTAAACGCTGTCTTCCATTCATCCCCCTGGCGGATGCGGATCAGATGATAGGCGTTTTGAAGGTCAAGCTTGGTGAACAGGGTTGCCTCTTGGAGAGGTTCAAAAGCTGAGGTGAGAAGGGGTAATGGGTACTTGTTCTTGACCGTGATATTGTTTAACCCCTGAAACTCTATGCAAGGTCGTAGCAACTTATCCTTCTTGCCTACAAAGAAGAACCCGGCACCCACAGGAGAAGAGGAGGGACGAATAATACCAGCAGCCACAGAATCCGTGATATAAAGCTCCATAGCCTCCCTCTCAGGACGGGACAGATTGTAGAGGCGGCTGGAGGGTAGAGGAGCTCCAGAGAGCAGATCAATTGGGCAGTCGTAGGGTCGGTGGGAAGGAAGAGAGAGCCCTCTCTTTGCTGAAGACCCAACGCAGGTCGTGGTAAGTAGCAGGAACACCAGTCAAATCTAAAGATGCATCAGAGCAGACAACAGGATTTGGGGAAACAGAAGTTGAAGGTATGGCAGAACACAGGCAGTTAGCGAGACAGTGCTGATCCCATTCAATAATCCTTCCCTTAGCCCAATCAATGTGTGGGTTGTGAGTACGTAGCCACGGGTAACCTAAAACCAGAGGTGTGGAAGGAGAGGATATTACCTTTAACTGGATAAGTTCACGGTGGTTTCCGGATGTGATTAAAGTCACAAGGGGTGACTGTGCTGTGACTGAGGAGATGATTTGTCCATTTAGAGCATAGGCAGTTAACGGTTCCTCTAGAGGCTCCATGCGGAGTCCCAGCTGTTCAGCTAGCTCCCGGTCCAAAAAGCTATCCTCCGCACCAGAATCAATGAGAGCCTGGAGAGGCAATGTCATAGAACTAACACAGAGCTTGGCGGGAATTAGAAAACGACTCAAGGATGGGGTTAGAGATGATTGCTGTGGACTCGTCAGGAACCCCAATCTCACTGACGAGCCTCCCAGTTTGGAAGTACTGGGCAGTTGGGAATGCTATGCCCAGTTTTTCCACAATACAGGCATTGGCCTGCACCTATCCGGCGCTGACGCTCCTCCGGAGAAAGTCTAGCACGACCCAGTTGCATGGGCTCCTCCTGAGAAGAGGTGCGCACGCTGGACGACGGGGGGAAAGAGGGAGGTCTAGACACCGAGTGAGCAGAGTAGGAGGAAAAACTGGGCTTACTGAGTGAGGCTGGTGAATCCCTCCATGTCCGCTCAGCTCGGCGCTCCCGCAGACGACCGTCCAAACGAGACACTAAGGAAATCAGCTCTGAGAGATCCGCTGGAACGTCTCGTGCTGCCAATTCGTCCCGAAGCTGGTCCCTTAATCCTCTCAAAACACCGCCTTGAGAGCCGCCTTGTCCCATCGAGCCTCTGCAGCGAGTGTGTGAAACTCAATGGAGTAATCAGCCACTGTCCGGATTCCTTGTTGCAGGCTAAGCAGCTTATTCTCGGCGGAGCCAGAGGAGTTGGGATGATCAAAAACAGCTGAGAACCGATCAGAGAAGCTCTCAAAACGTAGAGTGTCAAAATCCACCGAAGAGTTTAAAGCCTCTGCCCAGGTTAAAGCTCTCCCGCGGAGCAATCCCAAAACAAAATTGATCCTCGTTGCTTCAGCAGCAAATGCAACAGGACGCTGGCGAAAAACCTTGTTACATTGAAACAAAAAACCTCTGCATTTCTCCACATCTCTGTGAAATGGCTCAGGATCGGTGATAGGAAAATCCTGGCGAGGAGAGGGCAAAGGAGCTGGACTGGGAGTGGCCTGAGATGCTACCGTCGAGGTAGTGAGAGCGGAGATCTGGCACGCCAACTCGGAGACATGATGAGCCATGGACCGGTTACTCTCAACCAACGCTCGGATGAGCTTTTCGTGTTCACCCAGGAGGGAACTCTGACTTGACAGGGCATGAAGGATTGGGGTAGAATCCGCTCCGGATCCTGCGGGGTTCATTCTTGGCCAGTTATTCTGTTAAGCTCCTCGTAAAGAGACACAAAACTTGAACCCGCTATGCAAGAACACTGGGACGGAGACTTAGGTGAAGTGTCAAAAAGACTGGATTTAATAAGTCCACAAAAACCAGGCAGGGGACAAAGCAAACTCTGAACAGAGTGGGGAGAACGTGGAGCAGGGCTGAGACGGAGGTTGGGCTGGACGTGGCAGGCAGGACGGAATGGAATGTGGAGTTTCTGGAACAGGCAAAAAAAGAAGAAGGAGAAGGAGATACCGCAATTCCTCACAGCCTGGCTACAGATTAACCACAGTTAATGTTGTATTACAAGATAAACAGAGTTACAAGAATAAGCACAAATATACACACAACCTAGTTAACCACTGTTAACAGAACTAGCACAGAATGTACGGAGAGAGTACCGAGAGCCGTCTGCCACAGATTCAGACCTCTGTCGATTAACTGCGGTGCACGAGGTCTTGTAGTTTTCCCCGGAAGGTGTGTGTGGGGATTGGAGAGTCGGGCCCGGCATGCTCCAATCCAGATCTTCGGTCACGCCTACCGGGGGAGGGACAGGAAGCCGGCATCCAATGGCGTCCGTGCAATGGCACAGCTCATATACATATAACACACAGCTGCAAACACTTACAGAAAGGTTAATGGGCAGAGAGGAGGCGGCGGCCGTAACCCACGTCAAAGTTGTTAAAACTTCACAAGGTGTTACTGTCCTTCCAGTGGATGTGCATGATGTGTGGCAGAGGTACGTTGTCTAATGGGTTTGGCACCAAGCCTAATGCTGCTCACCACCTTGGAGATGATCGTTAAATCATCCACTCTGCCCTGCTGGGCGTAGCGGCAGGCCTCTTGGCTCTGTGAAGTGATGGAGTGCACTGCACAAAATACAGTAAGGGCCAAATGTAACTGCTGGTGGTCTAAATCAAAGCCAAATGTAGGGAGCAGTCTGGGCCCAGGTCATGATTAAGTGCTAGCATGCTACTGCAACAGGAAAGTAAATCAGACATGTTAACCATATGAGGATTTTGTTACATCCACTCTCCCTAATGTCCACTGGAAGTATAGTTTGAACCTGCTTACAGGACGGCAATTTTTCTGGCGGAGCTACATGTCCTATTTCTAGATTAATGGTTCGTTCAATTGCGGAAACTCTGAAAAAATCACGACATACTAAAGCTTTGTCATGACCATTTACATTTTTAATGCATTCTTATCACACTGCTTTGTTGAATACTTTATTTTGATTTGTCAATTTCTACATTCTATGGCCTGTTATTTCTGGGGTTAGGGTTAAGGTAACCGTCAGCTAGCTATAACAGAACATTTCTAGGAACGTTCTGTAGTACCCCCTCCAATGATATTAGTCCGCAGAAGGAGGTCTGTTATGTCAGCACTTTCACTTTCCATTAATCCCTCAGAAAACAGTATTTTGGGTGTCTTGTGTGTCAGTATCAGACGCCAGGACCTGTGACGAAGCGTCTGTGTTCGACACCCTTGGAATAAGGCCAGGCTGGCTGAACTAATGGGACTTATTGGTTTAGTAAAGGTCACATTTAATGTGTGAGGGGAAAATGGCACCAAAGCCAAAACACTGGGATGCAGAGCTCTGGGCAGAGCACAGTGTCACAGTGTGTCTTGGATGGGCCAGTTGAAAAGGAGCCAAAGTTGGCCTATCAGGTTAATGCACTCATAACTCTTGGCAATAAAGTGTGACTGTATTTAGTGAATAATGGGCTTATATTACGCATAAAATCTAGACTGAAATGTATTTTTTCACATAAAAAATAACAAGGAGGTGGGCTTGATTTCCCGTAAGATCTTTTAAGAGCTCCACTGCTCACACCTTTGCTTGAAATTTAGATTAAGTCCATCGAAAAAGGCTCCTGGGAAAACGGCTAGAGTGTTAGATCTAATTCACCTTTTTTAACAAAGATGAATTTAGTGCAAGAAAGTGACTTTTCCTACAGAAACGAAGAGATCTGTTTTGTTTCTATGTGTTGTTCTCTTCCTACATCTTCTTCTACTCTCTCATCAGATAGCCCAGTAGCACACAAGCCATTCAGCATTCTAACGGTCTCTCAGTCTTTCATCCGCTCTTGCCTCTTTCACGCCTTTTCCTGTCTGTTGCAATATTAAACAGAACTAAGCAGGACATGGGCCGTGGCACAGGGGAAGAGCCGCCCTGGGAGAAAAAACCTGAGTGTGTGTGCAAGTGTGTAAAGAAATTGAAATACTGTGGTAGAAAAGAGAGCATGAATATAAAATATCAATTGGTTAGGGTTAAGGTTATAAAGTTAGGCTAACATGCAAGCCAGTAGTTGCGTATTTATAAAGCCAACACTTACATTTGTCTATGTATCTGAAAAGGACGGTTGCTAACGAGTGGCTAAATAACTTACCAAACGTCATCATGCCGACTGCCGTTAGCTTAACGGTGGTGTCCTCAGCCATCTGATAGCTTTTTATTTATTCGGATTGTATCTACGCTTTAAAAAATCCCAAAGTGGTGTTAATATATGGACATTATCCTTCTGAACAAAACAGTTGTCATAAATACAGTATACATGAATTCTAAATATACTGAAATCCAAATCGGGAAATCACATTGCTTTTTGACAAAGGAGCCCTTGCAATGCTAAATTCTGGGTCGTCATCCTCTGTCATTCAGTCATCTGAGCATGTACAGTAGGCGTGTGTGAAAATGACCAGAAACCAAGTCCAAACTATAGCTGTGTCCGAGTAAACTTTGTGGGAAGGTAGTGAGCTTTATATGCTAACCACCCAGGTGTAGCTACTTAACAACCAGGATCCTGCAAGACAGACAAAGGGCTAGCAAGCAGAACTCAGAGACCCCTAGTGGAGTGGAGGGAATGGTGTTTTCTGTTGCCGGCTTTACAACAGTGAAATCATGTTTATTGATAAATTGAAGTGTGGTGTGCGCTCAGTATGGCAGATAACCGCCTTGCTTGGCCTCTTGTTTCTCTGTGGTAAAGTAGTAATCAAAGCCAGGATATACAGAAAATCAGTGATTGCTGAGTAGTTACCACAAAAGGTTTGAATTTATATCATACATTAATGTTGAGGGTTAAATTGGTCACAGCAAAGTAAAATGTAGGTCTCGAGTAGTTTCCAAGATTTAATCTACAAATGATTTGATGTTCAGTTAAGTTAATGAAGAAATATCTAAAGTAGCATTGTTTTGTTACGTACAGATAATTGCAAACAGTGCAAAATCACTTTTACTTTAATTTAAGAAACTCAAAAAATGATTACGAAACGATAATAATGAAATGAAAACCATTGGCAGCAATGTAAACAGTTCCACAACATTGACTTTTTTAAAGATCTGTGCCACTTAATAATTGCTTCTAATTGATGAATTACTGAATATGAAACACTCAACTAAATTATTTATTACTCAACAGTTAGTGCTCATATCTGTGAATCATTATAGTTAGACTTTGCTAAATGTCTGAAATAACAAATATTTTTTTATATAAAAAAACATGCATTATAAAATTCTCTGATTCAATGTTCTCTTCCCTCAAGTAAGTATATTTTATACTGAGCTGTTACTAGGAGTGCATTATTCGTTTAATAGAGAATTTATTGATGAATGACCAAAGCCAAAGAAAGCAGGTGAAAAAGTGCCCTCATCATATTCAGAGCACACTTTCATTAATATGCATGTCCTTATGTCACATGATGAGCTTACCCAGCCACACTAGATGCCCCCAGAGCATCTATGTCCCCAAGAAACGTATAACTAATGTTTTAATGTGCATAACTTTTATTTCTGACACTCCCTCAACTTGTGTCTTCCTTTGTGACTGACTGTACATGGTTATGGTTTGCAATGTAAGGGATTTAATAAATGCAGTCCTTTTGGAGGAGCTGAGATAATAAGCGCATACCAAATTACATACAAGCCTCATGTTTCACTTCAGTCATTGGGGTTTCATCCAACATCATTTTTGTTGGATTTATAGGATCAGAAATGTGCATACAAAGTCATTTTTTGGCAATTTAATGAGCCAGTTACTGAAAGAACACAAGTTTATACCAATTAGAAGGTAGCTATGCTATCTACTGTACACTGTCTAATTATTTTTTGTTAAGCTCAGTGTTGCTTGTTTTTCTCTTGTATTGGAATATTTTCAGAATTAATGTGTTACGGTTTGTGGAAAAGGTAGGACCCAAATGCAGACTATAAAAAAGGTAAAAGGTCTAGAAACAAAAACGAGCTTTATTTAAAAGCTGATGAACATAAACATGGCACGAAAAAACACAAGTAGCACCAGGTAGCATTAACAAACAAAACTGACCGTGACCAACATGGAGGGAGACAGGAAAGACAAACAAGAAGCGTGAGGAAGGACAAACAAACAAACAATGAATCCACAGGGGAACACATGTGAGACAAGACTAAATACAGGGAGGGGTAATCACGAGACAAGAAACAGCCGGGCAGGGGAGGAGAAACACAAGGGCAACAGGTGAACACAATCAGACACACCAGGGAAACTAACGACATGGAGGAAAACACAGGGAGAAGGACCAGACAAGAAACAAGGAGGAAATGCTTTAAAGCATTGTGGGGATTTTAAGACCGTGGAGGATACACATGTGCAGCCTCGACATTTCTCGCTACGAAGGATGCCGGGCTCGGTAGAATTCCAAGGAGCCTGGACATTGGAACAGTCCTTCGGCGGGACTCGATGACGTAGCATCCTTGAAATAGTGGCTCTGGAGTATCCTTCCATGACATTGAGAAACACGCCATGTCAGATTCTGGTTATTTTGGGGAGGTCGAGATAAATCATATTGTTTGTTGGATGCAGTTTGAACCAGAGTAGCAGCATGGAGGTCGGATCGTCACCAACATAAATAAATAAGTGGTCCGAAAAAGGTTAATGACAAAAAGAATACACATAGCCTTCCTCAGGCAGTGTGTTTGTACCGGGAGACCCCCCCCCTTGATGAGAAACTGTAAGAAATGATCGGGGAATCCCTCCGGAGTGGAGTCATGACGACTGGATCTGAATTATGTTTTCGTATTTGGTGGTTTGTGTTCCAGCTGTCGATCAGCTGTGTGCAGCGTCTCCACTGCAGCCTGTGCATCTCAACCCCCCCCCCCCCCCCCGCAGCAACCCTATATCCACCAGTTAAAGGAAATAAAACGTATGTGTTGTGTTATATCAGCTGTACAATTGACCACATATGGTGTTCTTAGTTTCCATACCTCCCTAATTTTACGAGCGACTTATCAAGTATTGGAGAACGGCACAAAACATGATTAAACGTGATAGTATATAAAACCATGCTCGTATCTACAACCTATAGAAATGCAAAACGGCATCAGTTTAAAGTAATGCTGTCCTCCTGCTTACCGCATCATTTATGAGAAAACATTTCTTAACAAGAGAACATAATCGAGGGGTGATCAATAACATTTCCGTATTTATTTAACCAAGTTATGTTTTTGTGTGCACTGAGGAAACAGGCGTTTGTTTAATCATTTTAAGATTGGCTTTAATCAATTTGTTAAAATTAATTCTTCATATATGATAAATGAGAGGTAACATTTTATTTATGGTATTATTTCCACATATTTCTCTCTTTTTTCCTTCTGCCAACGGTGTCACAGTTTCTCGTCTCTCCCGTTTGTGTGCGTACCGCGTACGGATGGGTCAGAGTTTGCGTGGAGGACCGCACATTTTCCCGTCAAGTTTGTTTTTTATAAATCACAAACATTGCGTAGAAACTGGCGTACGCCATCTTTTGAGCGTATGCACCGTTTATAAATGAGGCCCCTGGACTTTTCACATGATATCTTCCTTTATAGAGTCTTTAAACAATCCCGAATCCATACGGTGTTCAATTGCTTCCTGTCTGTCTTCTTCTCTTAATTTCTCTGAAGTCCAGCGATCTGTCGTTGAACCTCTTTCTTTCTCTTGTTTTCTTTTTCTTTACTGGAGACAGTTTACCCATCATGAAAACAAAGTTGTGTGCTCTCCACAAACATTAAAATGAATATTCAAAAATAATTGCATGGTGTTTTCTGAAGGAGAAAACTAATGTTTGTTATCCAAAGCTGACATTGAATCGACCGGACATCTTTCCGCAGATTGATATGACTGCACATAGTCCCTTGACTACGGTTTGTTTGTTTTCCCTAGCAACGATAATTAACCACCTCTGAAATGTCCAAATTGACCAATCAGAATCAAGTATACAACTGATTATTATAATAATGATAAATATATACCCCAAAATGTAATGCCCTTTACAGTTGTTGTTGTTGTTGTTGTTGTTGTTGTTGTTGTTGTTGTTGAAATGGAACGCTAAACAAAGTTGCTTGTCATTACATTAAAGTATAACCCTTATGTCAGTCTTTGTTCTGAAAAGGAGAAACATTGTGTTTGACCAATAAGCAATATTTTCATTTTGGCAGTTTTTTGTTGTTTCCCTCCCACTCTTTCACATGCACCACAACAGTGAAGCGGCAGAGCAATCAAAAAAGAGAGCGTGTGAAAGAGAGAATGAGAATCAACGCGTGGATGACGATACGCTCTTGTTGCTATGTGTGTGTCTGTGTGTATTCGCACATTAGTTTGCGTGGCCAAACATGCGTCTGTTCACATGAGCATGTAAGACAGCGGGTACATGTGTTTATGATGGTGTGAGACCTGAATTATTAATACTAATGTGTTCTCTCTTCTCTGGAGCCAGTGTGATTTGCATTTTTTTCTTGTATTATTGTAATTCTAGGTGTTTTTTGTTGTTGTTTGTCCATGTATATATAGCTTCACATTGGCGGTAGCGCCAGTGCACGTATGTATAGATTGATTCGCCCACATGCATGTGTTTCCAGTAGAAGCGCTAAATAGATGCTGCAGTGGTCGAGTTAAATATAGAACTACAGAGAGACACAGAGAGAAGTGGTTCCCCGAGGGATATCCCCGCCTTTCTCCCTCTTTCTCTCTGAGATTTCTGGCTGGCTTTTCCCAACCAAACGTACATGTTTTAATTATCACGCGCTTAATAAATCATTCCAAAGTCACTGGGGTGCAACTAAAAATACCCCAACAGCTGAATAATGGATTCCTTTGACCCTTCTCAGCATTGTCACTCAGTGTGTGTGCGTAACAGAGAGAACAGTAGGAAAGGAGAAAGCCCTAACGTATGGAAATATTTAAATTTCTCTGCTATACATCGTCTATGCTGCTCATTACAATGTATCTGAATAACATATAAACCTCCATTTCAAAGGATATATTTTTCATTCTCTTTCAGGCTTTTCACAATTTTAAACAAACTTGATTCTCTTAAAGACAATGATGGTGCTCACGGTTCATCATGATCACATTAAGATCAAGGGTGTTTTCACTCATGCATATTGCACAATGTTTATTCAGAGGTTGACTAACTCAGTTTAGCTAGTTTGACTAGAATTCCCTTGAATGCATTTCTAACACTAGTTGAACTATTGTGCTATTGTGTTTTGGGGGGTTTTCCCTTCCCTTATATCGTTTTGTGTGCATGTAAATGTACAGCAAATGGTCTCCCTAATAGGGGGAGAGGAGCACCCTGCCTGAAAGTCCCCCATTGGACTGCTTTGTTTACTTCAGTAAAATAGTGACATCACTTAAATTGGCTAGAGCTCCAACACATTGTACATTGAGCAATCGCAACAGAGCCAGCCAGATAACAAATCAGAGCAGACTGGGCTCTGGTTTCAGACATAGGGTGAAAAGAGGTTCTGCAACACAGGCAGTATGAGAACAATAAAGACATTTTTGAACATTAAAGCATGGAGACATGTCACAGTAGACTGACACTACATGCAAATATGAACCTGAAAATGTGCAGAATACAGTATATCCTGTTTAAGTGAAATAGCTATTTAAATGCAAGTGTTTTTTTTTTTTATGCAATGAAAGGAAGGCTGGGGGTTGATTTGTTCATTGTTAGTATGTTCTTGCACCTGCTGTAGTTGCTTGTTCACTCAAATGCATTCACCTTGTAATCCAGGCTTTGAGATAGTACCATACTGTACCTATAACAAGATAGATAGATACTCCACCTCACTGTAAACACTTTTGGTTGGATTCATTACACTGCCTGGATAATCCAGGTCAACGTCAAATATTGTTTCTGGAACTAAATGTTGCTGTGTTTTTACTTTTCTTTCAGTGTTCATAATGCCACAAACGTACATAAGTTAATGTTCAAAGTTAAATAATAATAATAATAATAATAATGCATTACATTTTTTATTAGAGCGCTTTTACAGGTGCTCAAAGCACTTTACAATTACACATTACACATATTAGACATGTAAGAGTCATTACTGCGGACATTACCCACAGGAGCAAATGCGGGTGAAGTGTCTTGCCTAAGGACACAACGGCCTGACGCAGTGGCGGCCGAGGCGGGATTCGAAATATCTATAGTTCAATGACAACTCTTTTTCTTTGCATCCAATGCCAATTTGATATGTTGTATGACAAGTTTAGAGATGGCCAATAGACTTTTGTCAAGGCATGGTTAAGGTTATAAAACTTGATTGCTTGAGAAAGTTAGGTGAAGATTATAGATAAGGTCAGTCTCGTAACCCATTGGCAAACAGTCAGATTTGTCCCCAGCAACAATGGACAGTATTTCTGGGGTTCCGGTGTAGCAAGCGTACATCCGGGCCAGGACTGTTTTTTTACATGTGCCAGTCATTGTTTTACAGTCCAATTAGCAACTGGAGTTGAGAGACTCACGGTCTATATGTTCCTTCAATCATTAAAAACAAACAATCCTGGCATAATGTGGTAATAATTTCACATTTGCCATTAAAGCTGTAAACATCTTCACACTCAAATCCATTCACACACACACACACACACACACACACAGATTTGATCCCACGTCCAATAAAAGCTGTGTATATCAGCGAGGAGGCCGTCCATTAGATAGCTGGAGGCAGGCCCGGACTGGCCATCGGGAGGACCGGGAGGTTTCCCGATGGCCTGGCCTGTTCAGTGGCCTGCTGGCCTGAGGATTTTTTTTAATATTGTGAACGCAACGCTGCGCAAATGTGGGTCTGACTCTGCCTCACAGAGGGTGACTGGCTGTCTACATGATGTGGCCTGCCGACATGAACACTTTCATACAGATCATACACCAAACCCCTCGATTGGTCTCTCATTCAAGCTCGGGAGGGTGTGTGTATGTGTGGCGGGCGCGAGCGAGCGAGAGAGAAAGCGCGGTTACGTGTATTGTTATTGTTAGCATCTGGTGCTAGCTAGCTGCGCTAACGGATATAATGAGCTGGCAACAAGGTGGAGGAGAGTCCTCTGCTGTCAGACTGAGAGACTGATAACTACAGCTCAGGTGAGGTAAAGGACTCTGAGTGTTTAGATAGTTAACTTAGTCTAAGTTCACTGTGGGTCTCAAATGGTTTGGTCACCATTTATGTAAACACATATTTCCATTTGAAGGGGGAGTGATTAGTAAAATATGCATGAATAATAATAATAACAATTTAACTAGGTGAAAAAAGGTAAGATAAACTTAAAACTTGTTGAGACCTACTGTAAAACTAGTCTTTGCTGCTGCCTCAAAGAGGATCAGGGGGAGAGGAGGGAGAGGAGGGAGACAGGAGAGGCTGGTTCAGGAGCCCAGACACACTCACAACTATAAATGAACCAAAAACAAATAAATAAACAAGTTTCAATGTTTTTTCATATTGGATATGTTATTGGTTATGGCCATGTTCTTATGATTGTATGATTATTTAAATGTATACAGTTCTGTTTCATATGGGTATAGTCTCTTTATTTCCCCCTCAAAGTGCACCAGATTGATGCATTTAAGTCCATAATTGAAAAAACAAATCTAACCGGGGGGGGTGGGGGGGGTTTAGAGAGAATTTGAGGTCCACCTCCACTTAAAATATGTTCACATGGATAGGTTCCTAATTTTTTTTTAAATAGTAACCCATGTCCATATGTTTATTCTGGGGTAGTAGATTTATAGTTTAGGGCTATCACTACGGGCAGCAACGCTGTAAATATTGACAAATACATCCAGGAAAATGGCACAAAAGAAAACTGGTAGTGGCCTGGCAGGGTCTATAATTCCCGGCCTGACTTATTGTCCCAGTCCGGCCCTGGCTGGAGGACAGCAGGCCAAGGTCTAGACACAGTAGCAGAGGGAGGGCGGACCTCAGACAGCTTTATTACATTATGGACTGGACATAGTGATCCCTTAATGGAGTCATGTTCACCCCTTTACACTCCGGTGCTCTGTGCTGAACTTCACACTGCTTGCACAGTGAGGCCGGTGATTTAAACCGGTTACAGAAGGTCACAGTTCAGTTAGAAATCCCTTTTACCTTCTACAAAATATCAAAAGTCATCCTGTAAGTCAAAAACTTCTGAGGTCATGTGATTCTTCACTGGAAGAGATATCATGGCAATGTGGAATATATAACACTGGATATGTTTTTATAATAATAGAGGCAATACAATTTCACTTAAAGGCTACATTATCATGTAAGTGATCTTTAATGAGGGGCCCCTACTAAGAATTTACAAACTAAATCAATTACCCAGTAACAACACGTATCTGTCCAGATATGTAACGATGTATCCAGTTCTCTCTATACATCCATGGTGTCTTGGCATGTAGCGCATGTTAAACCCCATAGACTGTATATATAAAGGTTCACCCCGAAGCCCCCCCTCCAATCCGCTGCAACAAGGCCGGTCTCAGCTCAGTCAAATTAATAGAGAGAAAAAAGTGTGGTGATAACACTGATGTTATTTTAAAAGTCCTTATGTAACGATTTTTGGCTGTTTCTCAGGAATGAAGATGAAAATGAAATCCGTGTGGACATGTAGTTAAGAAAGTCTGACAAGATGGTTGTGTAATAAGCCTATAAATAACTTCGGGGCACTATAAATACATTCACTCAGTCATTTTACCTGGTTGGATCACGAAACGTGTCATGGCAACGTATTTCCAAATGTCTTCATTTGTTGATACCATCTGATGTCTTGTTTCTAACAGCTTATGGGCTGTGAATGCTGCGATACAAATAAATGACAGGAAGTGATGAGCTGAGAAGAGAGAAATGGCATAATGGTGTGGAGCAGCAGTTACCCATCTTGCTTCCTTTCTCCCTTTTATTCTTCAGCTCTCAGTGTCTATTTGCTTCCTCCCATCCACCTTAACTGCCCGATCCCTTCTCTTGCCTCCTTTGAAGTTACCCTACAAGTCCAGATGAGGTGTCTTGAGAGAGTGGAGGGGAAGAAGAAAAAGTGAAAACCCCCAACAACTTCAAAGAGCTTTTCTTTGTAGGAAGGTGGGGGTTATTTAAACCCCCATTGGTGCCCCCTTAAACGATTTAGGCCCCGTCCACACGGAGACGATTTCAGTTGTATCTGCTAAAGTTCTTTATTGTATATAGACGGTTCGTCAAAACGAAGCCGGAACGGCTTCGGAGCCCGAAACCGATAAACTTTGAAACCGGCTCCCAAAGTGGGTAAGTCTGGAGACGACACGCTTGCGGCTCCGTGCGTACGCCCTATACCAGGGATGGGCAACTTGGATGGTGGTGGGAGCCACATACACTGAACAAAAATATAAATGCAACACTTTTGTTTTTGCTCCCATTTTTCATGAGATGAACTCAAAGATCTAAAACATTTTCTATATACACAAAATAACCATTTCTCTCAAATATTGTTCACAAATCTGAACAAATCTGTGATAGTGAGCACTTCTTCTTTGCTGAGATAATCCATCCCACCTCACAGGTGTGGCATATCAAGATGCTGATTAGACAGCATGA
Source organism: Gymnodraco acuticeps (assembly GCF_902827175.1). Lineage (NCBI taxonomy): Eukaryota > Metazoa > Chordata > Actinopteri > Perciformes > Bathydraconidae > Gymnodraco > Gymnodraco acuticeps. The sequence continues at coordinate 1,914,185 of NW_022991444.1, read as the reverse complement.
TTATTGCACAGGTGTGCCTTAGGCTGGCCACAATAAAAGGCCACTCTAAAATGTTCAGTTTTATCACACAGCACAATGCCACAGATGTCGCAAGTTTTGAGGGAGCGTGCAATTGGCATGCTGACAGCAGGAATGTCCACCAGAGCTGTTGCCCGTGAATTGAATGTTCATTTCTCTACCATAAGCCGTCTCCAAAGGCGTTTCAGAGAATTTGGCAGTACATCCAACCGGCCTAACAACCGCAGACCATGTGTAATCATACCAGCCCAGGACCTCCACATCCAGCATGTTCACCTCCAAGATCGTCTGAGACCAGCCACTCGGACAGCTGCTGCAACAATCGGTTTGCATAACCAAAGAATTTCTGCACAAACTGTCAGAAACCGTCTCAGGGAAGCTCATCTGCATGCTCGTCGTCCTCATCGGGGTCTCGACCTGACTCCGGTTTGTCGTCGTAACCGACTTGAGTGGGCAAATGCTCACATTCGATGGCGTCTGGCACGTTGGAGAGGTGTTCTCTTCACGGATGAATCCCGGTTTTCACTGTTCAGGGCAGATGGCAGACAGCGTGTGTGGCGTCGTGTGGGTGAGCGGTTTTCTGATGTGAATGTTGTGAATCGAGTGGCCCATGGTGGTGGTGGGGTTATGGTATGGGCAAGCGTATGTTATGGACGACGAACACAGGTGCATTTTATTGATGGCATTGTGAATGCACAGAGATACCGTGACGAGATCCTGAGGCCCATTGTTGTGCCATTCATCCACGACCATCACCTCATGTTGCAGCATGATAATGCACGGCCCCATGTTGCAAGGATCTGTACACAATTCCTGGAGGCTGAAAACATCCCAGTTCTTGCATGGCCAGCATACTCACCGGACATGTCACCCATTGAGCATGTTTGGGATGCTCTGGATCGGCGTATACGACAGCGTGTTCCAGTTCCTGCCAATATCCAGCAACTTGGCACAGCCATTGAAGAGGAGTGGACCAACATTCCACAGGCCACAATCAACAACCTGATCAACTCTATGCGAAGGAGATGTGTTGCACTGCGAGAGGCAAATGGTGGTCACACCAGATACTGACTGGTTTTCGGACCCCCCCAGACCCCCCCAATAAAGCAAAACTGCACGTTTTAGAGTGGCCTTTTATTGTGGCCAGCCTAAGGCACACCTGTGCAATAATCATGCTGTCTAATCAGCATCTTGATATGCCACACCTGTGAGGTGGGATGGATTATCTCGGCAAAGGAGAAGTGCTCACTATCACACATTTTTTCAGATTTGTGAACAATATTTGAGATAAATGGTTATTTTGTGTATATAGAAAATGTTTTAGATCATTGAGTTCATCTCATGAAAAATGGGAGCAAAAACAAAAGTGTTGCATTTATATTTTTGTTCAGTGTAATTTATGTACTGGCCACCAGGGGGCCGCAGATTCACTTGGAACACACAAATTCCATGTATTGTATGTAATTATTAACACATATACTAAGTCTGACATCTTCATTGACATTTTACAATCTTTCAGGGAACATCCTCTAATAAGCTCACTAAGCAAATATCAGTTCACAGACATTTAATTTAATTTTTAAAGTGGCATGTTTGTATTGAACAGGTTATTTAACAGTGGAATACAACTATTTTTAAACTATTGGAAAGCACGGAACATGTTTGTGTATTAAGATTAACCATTAAGATGACATAAACATGAAGTCATGAACACTAACCCAGACATTAGTTGTCTAACTTGAACCTAGCTAAGACACTTGTAGCCTCTGCTGACGCACAATAAGGGGAATGTCAACACAGACACCTATCAACCCGCACTCTGCTGTTCCTCAGCGCTGCTCCCCCTCCCTCCCGCTAAAATTATGAATGAAAAGCATATAGTAAAAACCTCTCTACCATGCCATCAGACTTCGGATTGTAAGGCGTGGTGTGCGTCTTCTTCACACCTAACATGCTGCACAAACTCAAATGCCCCCTGGCAATCCGCCGTCCACTGAAAAGGGACATCCTTTCCCGTCAGATGGTTGAGGGGGTCAGCACGCTGGGCAAAACTCCTCACAAACCTCCTATAATATGAGCAGAGACCCAGAAAAGCACGCACCTCTGTGGCGGACCGTGGAACTGGCCAAGTCTTCACCTTATCTGTGTTACGGGGGTCAGCATATGTACTACAGCTTCTCCAGCGGTTTCGAGCAGTTTTGTTTGGACGGACACATTTCTTGAGCCGATTCCGTGTGGACGGAAGACTTTTTTTAAATCGACTTCGGTTCGAAATCGGTTTCGATTATTAATTAATCCGAACCAAATGTAAAATGTACATTGAAGAAGCATGTCATTTAATTCATCCCTGTTTCAACACAAATTCCATGTGATTTGTAAATGCAAAAATTAGTCGAAAAAATATTACCCAATTCAAACCCTTGTGACCCTTGTGAGCCCAGAAGAGTTAAAAGCGGCAGACCTATATTAAGCAATGTAGCCTATTTCCGAGATCTCTGCAATGACTTCAGAGATGAGTACGATTTTGCAAATACTGACCAAACCAATGACCAGAGCAACTCATAACACCCTAGTATTTTCCACAACATGAAATTACACCACTAACTAAGATTATATTCCATGCTCAAACATCATCTAATATAGAAAATGTGATTTGAAATGCTCCAACAAAATAATTGACTCCTCTAAGGAGGTAATAGTTATGGAAAACTAATGGCCCAATGTTCAGGAAACTTGATGGAAGACTGTATGGGCCAAGGAAGAACCAAATAAAAATAGTAGGCTCAAAATGACAGACTATCACACATTCCTAACTAAGGAACTAGAAGGGCATTGAAAGAGCAAAGACTTCAGGGTTTTAAATATATGTTTTAACTGGTGGAAAATAATGATGTTTTCTCCACCACTTAAACTGTACAAAACAAGTTAATAACATTTACAACAGAGTAAAATGATTGGCTAATGATCGGCTGAAGTATTTTGCCTATCAGGGTTCCACAGCCACATTTTCAAAAGCCCATACTCAATAACTTTGAATCAGTTTCACGTCAGATGGGGAAACATTAATCGAAAACCCATAAAACATGTTACCTGCAGCTCATTACTCAGTTAATTATTTTATCATATCTCATTTATGTTAACATCTTGTATAAAGGTCATAAAATAAGCTAATAACATGATGATTTCCCTCGACGATTAGTTCCATTGCTCTTCGATTCTCTCATTACTTATTGTATTATTGTCATTATACTTTTTCTCATTACCTTCTCTCATTACGCCTGCTATCATTTTGTCAGAGGAGAATTCCCATTTCCAAACGGTCTCTGTCTGAAATTAGACTCCTCATATTTGCATGGTGTTCTGCTTTACACAGAGAGGTGGTGGCTAATCTGATATCCTCCTTTATCTGTTGCCATGAGTTCACCACCCACCATTTTCTCATGATGGATGGCTGGTGGGTGAAACACAGGGCCTTCAGAGGGAATCACTAATGTGACAGTGTAATACAATCAGAGCCATCACTTTCAGACACGACTAACACATTTTCCATAACATCAAGCCATTCTGCCTTTTCTTAAAATGCATGTAATGATTAGATCAAACTATCCATCACATCTTCTACTTTAACAGTCTTCCCCTTTCAGATAAAATAAATTCAGGGAATCTAGTGGCTTAATGGATAGGGTTACCTTCAACCAACGTCCCCTGTTCACTTCTTGTCAGAGTTCTTTGTCCTCGTCTCCCCCTGTTAAATATTGCATAAAATAAGACCTGTAGCAAACACTCATTAATGATATATGTACCATATTTTGTCCGGCGTGATAATCTCCACACATTAACACCACTTTATAATTCTTGAAGTAAAAAAAAGCTAACGTTAGGCTATAAATTAACCACTTCACGGTCGCATGGCTGCTAAGCTAAAGGCCGCTAATGTTTAGTGTGAAGATGTTCAGTAGTTCATTTAGTCACTTACAACAAAACCAGTTTGACACATAGAAGATTCGAACATTCACGAGTGGGATCATTGTTTACTGACATATATTATGTAGTAGAACTACATGAGAAATCTCTTAAGCTTTTGTTCATCACAGATATTTCAGGCATCAAACCACAAACACAAAAAAAGGGGAAGTTGGAAAATGCTGAGTAATTTCCAGGTATAGGATTTATTTACTATAATATATTTGTATACTGTTGGTAGTTCAATAACCCACACAATCTCAAAAACAATAAACCCCTTCAACCCCTCTCAAGCTAATGTCCCCTTATGTAAAAACCTTGACATATTTGTTGTCCTGCCAGTGCTGGCTTATACATGTTTACCCCAAGGGCTTACTGTGCTCACTAATGACATTGTGTAGTCCCACAAAGATCTATACTGAAAAGGACAATGAAACAAAACTGTATTTCTCCTGAATAGTAGCACATCGCATTAATGTACCTTGTGTGTAATATTGTATGTACTGTACTATTCACATTTTAATGCTGAAAAACAATGACAAAGTTCAAAAGGGATCTATGGTTCCAATTGAACCTTGAACCCCTTGATAGTTTGGGAATTTGAGGTAAAAAATAAATCCAGGCTCTAGAAGTTTTGGAAAATAAACGTAAAAATACATAAGCCTTTGAAAGTGTTTGAATTTATATATTTTGTGCGCATAAAGTGCAATTAAACCATTGCGAGTTAAACGGAAATGTAGTCTCGAGGAGGAGTTTAAAAAGTCAGCTAAAAATACAACAAATCCCCAACCCTAACCCTAATTGACATTTTTCAAAATAGGGCAAATTTGTAAAAGCCAATTTAACATGTTTGCGTTGTCAAATCCCATAATGTGTACAAAAATAGATGAATATTGGAGTAACTATATGTGAGTAATTTGGAATCGCCTTCCCCTATGAGGTACGATCCATTGTTTGTGAAATCAGCTATTTATTTGCAATTTTGCATTAAGTTTGGGAAATGTTTTTTTCACCTAAAACAGAATGTATCGGTTGTGTGTCCAAACTTGTTGTTAAGATTTTAGGCTTGGGTGCCACCAGAAAGATTCAGCTTCATATTTCGCATGGAGATTAGCAGAATCCTCTGAGTACATTCTAGCCAGTGATCTCTCTGTGTTACTGTACACCTCGATCCACAAAGGAACAACTGTGTCTGAATGCTGCCCAACATAAACAGACACACATGGCCACTTAAACATTCACAATTGCACACCAATGAAGATCAGGATGTTAAATCCTTTGAACGTTTATTGAACTGAAGCGTGATAATCACCAATTCAGCCAAATCTGTCTGACCTTTTTATGTGTATCACAAGTGATGTTGCCCGTGGAAAAGACATGTCTGGTTTGGAATGGAGATTCAGTATGACGTCTGCCATGTGTGTTCCCCATCTCCCAGTGGAGCCAGTGCTTTACTTACAGCCCTTCAGGCACAGGCTGAATGCTGTTTAAACAGTGCTGGTTGGGCAAGTACAAATGGCCCCATCAGCTCCACAGTGATGCTCACTTTGATGAATGAGGTGTAAAGTATAGATTACCATTTGTTGTTGTAGTATCGAAATGGCATGTAAGCATTTCCCTAGAGAGGCTTTGTACTACAGCTTCTCCAGCGTGGCTATTTGCGCACTCACTTTTGTTTGTGTGTATGTTGTTTTAAAATTCTGACACATAGGCCTACTAGATGTCTACAGGGGGAGAATCTATACAGTACTTACATGTATTCCATCTCTCTACTGTCTCACTGTTTACCCCCATATACACCTGACAGAGAGCTGTTTCCTTTCATTCTGTTCTGTCCTGACCCTTTAGTGTCAAAAGGCATGAGAGAAAACTTGACTGAAGTCTGCTGCTTGAATAAAGCACACTGCCCAAATGTGTTAACAATTGGTTGCACACTACTGGTGTCAGCTTACAGAACCTAGGCATGTTGAAGTTGAATACTCATGACCTCTGGAATGTAATGGCATCAGAATACTTAATGAAAGCAACATTTTAAAGCTGTTGGTTTATAAAAATCCAGCCACCAAATCCACCTATTCCCTTTAACCAACTGAACTTCCTATCTTCTCTGGTGTTTGAAACTTTAAAAATCTCTTCTACTCTACATATCCAACCACTATAACCCTGCTTCTCTCCTCTCTGTGACCCGCTGCAGGAGTGTGCCTGGTGCTGGGTTGCATGATCTTCCCCAACGGATGGGACGCCGAGGTGATCCGGGACATGTGCGGGGAGCATGCCGGGAAATACTCACTGGGCGATTGCTCGGTACGCTGGGCCTATATGCTGGCCATCATGGGCATCCTGGACGCCCTCATCCTCTCCTTCTTGGCCTTCGTCCTTGGCAACCGGCAGACAGATTTCTATCTTGATGATTTGCAGATAGACAACAAAGGTTAGTGGCGAAAAATCTGCAATCTTACAAATTAACAATCCAGGTGATGTGAAAATGTGGGCAGCATTTTTCTTGTATTGTAGGTTAGAACTTTGTTGCGATACTTGCTAGAAAAAACATAGCAACACAGAGGTCCATTATGTAAAAAAAAAAGGCAATTTCAAGGGTTTTGAGATGACGTTATTTAATCCTGCAAAACCGCATTACCTAGCCGAATAAATAAACAATTGAAAATACATACGTAAATTGAAGTGAAGGACATCAATCCACCCCGACCTCATCCCTTCGCTGACTTTGCTGTTCTTTATAATACATCCAATGACTGTCTCCTTTCATTTATAATTGCTATAGGCAACTAGATGCAGCGATCCAAATGCAAAACTGACGCTATATTGGTACATGGAGAATAATGGTTCAGACCAAGCCGCCGTATTTGTCCAGGTGAGATTGACAATGCGATGCATAAACCTGATTATTAAATCAGAAAGGGAAAAAAAGATCACAGGAAAAACAACTCAATGCCTGGTCAATCTTCATTTTATTTGTAGGTCTTAACTGTGAGCCCATTAACAGGAACACCAGTTGCAATGACTGCACTCCAACCTGACCTCAGTAACTCCAACCAAATTGCTTTCGGTGCTGTTTTCAAGAGCGGGAGGACGTCCTCCAGAGGGTTTCTGACAGTTTGCATGATGTTGCATCAGGGCCCTTCAATTGCATTGTTTCAGCTATATGAAAAGAGAAGAAGAGAAGGAGGAAGAAAGGAATGCTAAAAGAAGGTAGTGGACGGGCAAGAGTAACAGATACAATGGCAAACAACAAAAGGTCTTCTTACATAAGGATTATGTGTTTGATTTGACTCAATAAACCCAACGAGCAACAGCAAAGAGAGTGAAAGAGATATTTGACATAAGACAAAATAGACTGAGAGATGTACAGACGGATAGAGTAAAGGCGAGGGGGAGTGAGATGGAGAAAAGTGACATAAGATGTCTCGGTTCTCCGACGGTCTATCTCCCTGATGGTTTCCATGGTAACTGGAGATATTCCAGAGCGTGGGCGTGTCTTTTCTGTTTTTATCTGATTAACCTCATTGACAGTCTCAGTGATTTTACACAGCTAAAGCATCTTGTGTTTCGCTCACATTTCTTAAGATAGAAGTAAATGTTTCTATATCAACAAAACTACGGGAAAACCTGTGGACAGTCCATGAAAGCTGAATTAGGTCAATAATTGGAACAAATGTGTGGATTTCTTCAAATATACTGTAAAAATATAAAATGAACCAAACACGTAAAACACATGAAAGAGATTAAAACTATGGACTAAAGCTAGAGAAGTTGAAAATGAGTGTTTTAGTGATGACTTTACTCATACTTACACAAGCAGATTCATGTTTTACACACATATGCACTTTTTCTGCTCTTGCCTCACTGTGTTTATGTCAAAACATTTCTTCTCTTTTGTCGTTGCAGATTTTGCTGTGTCAAGGGTAAGTTCACTTTTGCTTAATACATTTTTCATGTTGGAGGAATATGCTTTTGTAGAGCCTCATTAGCTTTGGAGCGTTTTGACAGCGCACATTTTTGTTTTGGGGACAAAACACCTCAGAGGACATTATGCTTTATTCTGCTTTTACTTCGTAAATGTTCCTGCTCTTTCTGACTTATATGTGCACCTTGAAAGCTTGACCAGGAAAGACTGCTCTGTTACTATGACAACCAGTATCATTGAGCTGTTGTCATCACATCCTAACTATGACATAATTGCACATTTAACCTGTTAAGCCCTGAGCCTGTTTTTCAGGAATCAGGCTCGAAAATGACATTCCCAGAACACATTTTGTTCTCAAAGCAATGATAAACCTGTGAGTTGGATGTGGAAAAGTCAGAATCAATATAGTTTTTTTTTATTTTAAAGTAAATTCAGATTGAACAGTAAAAAACTGTAAATGATTGTGTCCTTCCAAAAAAAAAACATTACTTATTGAAAACAACCCTTGAATGATGGGATAGTAGACTAAAAGCTTTAGGAATCCAAACTACAACATATAATAAGTACCCTGTATCAAGATTGATGCAAAACAAGTGACATTTGACCTTTTTAGAGAGATTTAGAAAAAGAAACCCACTTCTGGGGTGATTTGGGTGCATTTTCCATAACTCTGGCCCCCCTGGTTTGATTTTGATGATTGACATCTCTTTTAAACCATTAGAGCCAATTGAATCGAGGGGAAGTTCCTAAAATCCATCTAAACATTACTCATTGGTGAATAGAGTGATGCGTTGCCAGAATGCCCCGGAACCGGAAGCTGCGATACACTCTGGTGGCTATCATAGCAGCTAATAAGAAAACTCCGTTATTGACATAAAAATGGAAAGATGGATTATCAGTAATCATTTCAAAGTGACACAGACACATTGGATTAACCTGTGGATTAACCTTCAGCAGCGTTTTTATCGTTGTAATGCCATTGAACACGAGTTTTGATCAGAATAACAGCTAAGGTAAAACGATGTCCCGTGAAAGCTCCGTAATGCTACATGTTGTGATGTCTGCTTTCGCTTCCCCTGTCGCAAGTTCTGATCGCTCAGTGATGATAATTATTTCTGGAATCTGTGGAATCCCAGCTTGCTAATTGATTTATTGTATGTGCAGTTACAATAAGTAATAAAGGTATTTTTACCGTGAGTTCTGTGCTAAGTGCGTATAATTCTTTCACTCAGGGCTCATTTAGACGCTTCTTGTGAGACTTGTGTTTTGTTTCGGTAAAAACGGTTCGTATTGTCAGTTAGCTGAGTTTCTTCCCGTTAATCGGGTATGACACATTAATAGGTTTTTAACCTGTTAACCACCGCTTTTTTTTTTTTAAACCCACAAAGCTAGCGCTGAGCCTATGAATTAGCGACGAGCGAAAAAATGCTAATGCATTACTGCACAGAAACTCACTCATAACACCCTTATTACTTATCGTAGCTGCACGCCCAACCCATCGATTCGCATTGTGAGATGACACAGAATCGATCGGTACATACATCATCACTCCATGATAAGAACTCGCGAATATATTAACAAGAACAGACATCAAAACATGTGGCGCTAGGTAGCTAAAAACGGCAACATGGCTCACCTTTGTCGTTGTCTGGTCAAAAGTGGTCCTTAATGGCATTACAACGATAAAAACGCTGCTGAAGTTAATCCATAGGTTAATCCAATGTGTCTGTGTCCCTTTGAAATTATTTCTGATAATCCATAAGCAATAAAACTGCTTTTCCGTTTCCAGATGTCAGAGCGAAAGATAGGTTCGCTCTCATGCAAAACTGCATGCGCATAGCTCTCATTTCTCAATGGTAAGGTGTATGTGGAAATTTCCCTTCAATTATATTGGCTCTAACGGTCAAAAATAGATGTCAATCACCAAAATCGACATATGGGTTCCAGAGAAACGGTAAAAACGGCCATTTCCACCCAAATCACCTCAGAGGTGGAGTTTGTTTTGCTAAACCTCTCTAAAAAGGTCAAATGTCACTTGTTTTGCATCAATCTTAATACAGGGTACTTATTATATGTTGTAGTTTGGATTCCTAAAGCTTTTAGTCTACCTTACCATCATCCAAGGTTAGTTTTCACTATAAGTAGAAAATAATTGTTGGACGGACACTATCATTTACAGTTTTTTACTATGTTCAATCTTAATTTTCTTTAAAATAAAAAACATCTATATTGATTCTGACTTTTCTACATCCAACTCACAGCTTTATCATTACTTTGGGAAAAAAGATTATTAATTTTCCCCTTTTAGAAGGGAAGATATGGTCCTTTGTTCTGGGAATGTCATTTTCGAGCCTGAGACCTGAAAAACAGGCTCAGTGCTTAACAGGTTAAATGTTAAGAAGCCTTGAGACACAGTTTCGTGACGAAAAAAACCTCGGGCTCTCGGGCTTAACAGGTTAATCGTGTTTTCAATACTATTATTGTGATCTGACTTATTCCTTACCTTTTTTAAAGTTTGCAAATGTGTTGTTAATGTACAGTATATGTCACCTTTTCTGTAGCTAGGGATGGGTACCGAGCCCCGGTATTAAACGGGCCCCGGGGCTAAATTATTAAAGACCGTGGTACCGTTAAGCTCCAACGTTATCGGTCTAAAAAATATAAAAAATATGTCATAGACTATGTATTATTGCTACACAAACATTATATTGCAGTTTTAGTGTCACCAACTCCGTTTCTAATATGCAAAAAGACTGCAAAATGCGTCTATGATTATTGTGAGTATTTTCGATCTTTTCAATCCAGACGAGAGATCTCTCTCTCCCGCCTGTGTGCGAGGGGGCGGGGCAGTTTAAACACACGCGGCTGCTACATGTAGAAACACACACACATGGAGGAGATGGCGGAGAGAACGCGCTCTGAGGTGTGGTTCAACTTTACCCGTCTCGATGCTCGTTACCAAAAGTGCAATAAGAGTTTAGCATGTAAGGGCGGTAACACGAGCAATTTGTCTAAATATTTAGCAAAAGTGCTCCACATTCAGACGGAGGAATGCACCGTTTTCGACTGTCTTTCTAGCAGCTCTGTAGCCCCATCCACGAGTAACGTTTCCACGTCAGGTGTTATGTATGCTAGCAGCAACACACGGAGTTAACTCAATTATACAAACATGGGTTAATGATTAGAGGAAACTGAGTTATTTAGTTTGTTAAAGTTTCAGCTATTCTGTTTACAGTTCTGTCATCAGATTATTTAATACGAATTGTTAAAACATTGTTGTTTCTTTTGATGTGAAATATTATTTATTTAATTTAAATAAAAAGCAATATTAGTTTTGTTCACAATTTGTTTAGTTAGTTTACCTAATTTTTCTTCTCCAAAAGAACCGATAAAAGTACAGTTAAAAGACCGGATCGATAAGCGGTATCGATAAAAGTAGTAGTACCGTTAAAACCTTAACGATACCCATCCCTATCTGTAGCCTACATAGAAATAAATGGAACAGCAGCTTTACCATCTATAAAGCCCCTTTCAGACACAACGTGACTTGTGCTAGCTTTTCAGTTAGTTCAGCGCTCATCTGAATAGGTATATGGAGAAGTTGGGGAAGAGAAGGAAAAGGCCGAGTTTACAAAACTTCTAGCGATCAATGTCATTTTGTTGTTGCCAGCAACAAGCTATCTGTTAAAACACACCTGATAGAGTACCTAACCCTGTATGCCTACTCAGTCAGAAATGTGTTTCCAAGACAGGGCTTTCCTCGATGTCTCAATACAGGGCAAACCTTGTGTTGTACAGTTCAGGAATAGAACACATAAGTGAATTTCTTCATAATTGTTTTGTCTGACTTGTTTGTAATGGCCTCATGGGTATTAGTCACAGCGCTTTGCTGAGCAAAAATAGTTGTTGCGTGGCACAAGCCATTGGGAATGGATTTCAGTGCACAGTAGTGCACAGTAGTGTCACCTTTTATCTGAAAGATCCTTAAGGCACCCAACAGGGATATTGTCATTGGTTATTTAAAAATAGGTTCAAAAGGGTCCCTATAATGCCATCTGTGCTCCTACTTTGAAATGTTTACCTGATTTATGATGTTCCAAAAGCTCTTTATTTTTTTCATACTGCCTGTGCTGCAGCACCTAGCTCTTTTCACCCTCTGTCTGAAACCAGAGCCCAGTCTGCTCTGATTAGTTAGCTGGCCGGCTCTGTTGTGATTATTTAACCAAGAGATGTGTGGGAAATATCACATACTATATATTGGAAGGTAGCCAATAAAAGTGTGAGTGTTATATAGTGATGGCATAATGTCACAGCGTCAACAAAGGACTCCATTGGAGGTGCTCCTTGCAGAAGGGGATGTGTGGAGAGAGCTTTGGGATTTTAGCCTCTGCAGGCCATTTACATGAACACAAACACTACAAAAAGGGAAAACTCCCCCAAAATAGGGCCCCTTTAAAGTGTTTTGGGCTCTGACTCACTATTTGTCTTGTTTTTGTTTTCTTCAGATTGAAGTGCGGGACAGAAGAGAGCCGAGGTATGGAGTACAACGTCTTCACTGAGGGCAACAATGGCTCTGGACAACTTCATTCCTATTCTCTTCTCTTTACTACATCTGTTTCTTTCCCTCTCTTTTCTTCTGCCCTTTTCTTCTCTTATCCCCAATGATCAGGATATCACCCAATCTTAATACAGACACCAAGTGTACAGGATTCTGTAAGATAAAAAAAATACAGCTAAAGACAATGGGATAAACTAAAAAGATGAAATTAAACCAAGTTGTACAGTGCATTTAACACTCAACTTTCTCAACAAAATAGGTTTATGGCATCCTCTCAGCAAAATGTCTTGAACAAATTCATAAGAGTTTTTCTTCTCCCTGTGCAGGATGCATAGTATCTGTTTGTGACTGTACCTGACATAGAATTCATGAATTAATTTGTAATATTAAATGAATCAGTTCGAACTGTTCTTTTGTTCTTTTATGAGGCCCATTAAGTCCAATAATAATGGAATTAGTCTATAAAATAGCCAGCATGTTTTACAGTACTAATACCATAACAGAAAATAAAGTCATAGACATATCAAAAAAGTATTATTTATGTAGCATTGTGACATCCCAACAATAATACCAAGATTATATTTGCTCAAAGAATTACAATGTACAATGATGTAGCACCACAATCAACACCATCCCTATCAGTGCTCGTGATCAAAACATATGAGTTGAATAATGCGCTGAAATATTTGTCCCTGCTACAACAGCAACAAAAAGGTTGTAAACTCTACAGACAAACAAGACAACACAGAAGTGATTGGCTTGGCACAGCTAATGGGAGAACTACTGTAATAACCAGGAAGTTACGCTACTTCGTATACAAAAAAATAGCAAATGCTTCTTTCCAGCAAGGAGATACTTTACTCTGTTTGCCGCTGCCGCTATGAGGTCTGTAAGTCAACATGTCAACTATGAGCACAGTTGATGATGCCTCTGTAGGCAATTGCCTGTGTCAATGACACCGATTGTCATGATATCAAGTATGAGTTGAACATGTGACAGGCTGCAATTGCACATTACGACAGTTGGCTGGAGTCCAGAGCTCTTATCGCTCTCAAAACAGTATTTCACTGTAACTGACCCTCCTGCAGAACCAAACCAGTGTTGAGTCCCCACAGAAATTACTTGTGTCATAAAAGCAGACAGTTTATTGTTTCATATGAGAAATTGGAATGCGTTGCCCAGTTGGGGGGGTGGGGGGGGAGAACAGGGGTCACACAATCATAGAGTAAGCCCTGAGAGGTAATTTAATCCATTTCAATGAACAATTCAATCACACAAAGGTAATCTGCAGCAGTTTATTTCTAACGGGCAACATCACATTGAAATTACAATCCAATTAGGAATTGGACTGCATATATATTAAACTGTAATTCATGTTACAATTTGTTAGGGATGCACTATTAAAAGTATTCATCTTCAGAAATCTGATGGAATCATTATTTATATAAAACAATTGGCAGTTCATCTGAACGATTTGATTTTACATGTAATACCAACGAGTCCTCCAACCCATACCATCACATAGGATGTTTTTTCAAACTCCCTAACCCTAAAGGATTTCCCCTAATTTAGCCCACCGATGGCAGGACACCAGCATGTCACAGTTTGGTTAGGTTTAGGTAAAAATACGTTATGTTTTGGAAAATATCCTTTTTTCTGTAGGGATTAGGGTTAGGATTAGGATTAGGGTTAGAATAATTAGGGTTTTATACAGAATGTAGGTTACGGAGCCTACTTATATAATTTACCTTACATATGTCTGTCACGTTACTTAAGTGATTTAGATAAAGACATTTAATGTTGATATTTGGTCTTCTGGGGGACCCAATCATCCACCCACTCCTTTACTTCGCTTTCTGACATCCTAATTTGCCCTCTCATAATAACAAAAACTAGTGCCTGGCGCCTATGAAAATACACAAATATGGGTTATTATAAGTTGCTACAAACAACCAATGGATTTTCTTTCTGTAAAAATATGTAATTTCATTTCATTTCAAGCCTTTATTTACCCAGGTGTATCCCTTGAGATCATTGATCTCTTTTTCAAGGGAGATCTGCTAAATGGGTTGATTTAAAGTAAAATATTTATTCCAGCCAGATTTTGGCCTGTATAAATTATTAGTGCATCCAGACCCGGCGTCATGGGCGGGCCAAAGCCTATCCAGGATTTGGGCCCGCTGTTTTAATCAGGGCGGAATAAAACATTTACATTTTTGTATTATTATGTTTATCGTTGTTATTTGTAGGGCTTTGTCCTAATATTTATTTTTGTATTAAACTATGTTGAAAAATTATTTTAATATCATTTTTTTCTTTTGCTAGGAAATTCTGAATGAAATTCTGAGTGAAAATCTTCGCACGAGACTGGTTTTTCGCTGGGTTGAGTCGTGTGTGTTTTTTAAAGTGAGATGCGGCACAGCAGCCTGTCAGTTTACTCTTGCTAGGTTAGTTTGGCTATTATCATTTATATTTATCTGCAACAATGGATATCAGGAAGTGGTTCACGAACAAAAAGAGCTCACAAAAGGAATATGGCAACTCAGCGCCAGATGCAGGCACATTAGAAGACATCAGTTACATTACCAACGAGCTAGCAAGCCAGCCAGGGACAAGGGAGGCTGGCAATCAATTATATTTTGAAGAGAAATTGACTCTCAAGCCGGCTCTCTCACAAACTCCTGCTCTGTGCGCAAGCAGACCGCTGCACACGCTCTCTCCCTCGCTCAATCTCTCTCTCTCTCTCTCTCTCTCTCTCTCTCTCTCTCTCTCTCTCTCTCTCTCTCTCTCTCTCTCTCTCTCTCTCTCTCTCTCTCTCCCTTTCTCTCCATCGCTCAACCTCTCTCTCTCTCCCTCACTCCACCTCTCCACCCTGTACAAATGTGCCACAAAACCATAAAACCAACCAATGGATGTATAATAAGACCGTCAACAGCCTTATGGCAACCTAAAACCCCTCTCTTTCCGCAACAACAATTCACGACACCTACCCCCCGCCCCCCCCCCCCCCCCAGTTGACGAATCACGAGCGTCTAACTACTAACGAGTTGGACTCTAGCGTTTTTTAGTCTACGGTCATTGGCCAAACGAAACATTACTCCACAGCCTCCCTTGTTAGTTAAGTTTCAGTTTGATACATGATGGTACTACTCTGGGTTTCCAAGCTGGCCTCATGCTGATTCTAATGATGCTGTCCATGCAGGCTGCACAGACCTTAGCATACATCTACCAATCATCTTAGAGTAGGAGTGGTGGGGCCTCATTCACAAAGTTTATTTCACAAGCATTAGAGCAACATCTGAAATGGTATCTATAGACTTCATCCATTTGGTATTGTGAGAAGTATATGTTTTGATATGTACATGATTATTTGAGAAATCTGTGCACCTGCTGAACATCAGCATGGTGTTTTTTTTTTACTATTTAATGGCATACATGGTGGTAATGTCTGTCATAGTATATAATGTGATTTTAGACATCTACTATAGTGTGCATCCCTTATATGGGAATTCCTTCATGGGCCCTGGACCTAGAGAAATCTAAGAAAACGGAAATCACAAAGAAAAATGCCCTGAGGACTGAGCGGTCGCATCAGGCTTCCAAGCATCATTACCTGTGTGATCATTGGTCTGGTGTCCTCTCCGGGTACTCTGTTCCCGAGGACTTGAGGATGAACTGAAAATACCTTAACAAGGAACTGACAATACCTTAACCCTGATGAGCACATATTTGTACTACTCCAGGTGCCTATAAGAACTCTTGATTTAATTCAGAAGTGGTGCAGAACCAGCAAAACAAGTAGTGAAACTGTAGTCATTTTCTACTAAAGACTACAAACTCAGACTGAGCTCTAAAGATAGATGGTTGTCAAGCAGATTTGAGGTCAATTCAGTTTCAAGTCGAGCAATTTAGAAGAAAACATTTAGAATGTCGTTTTCTCCCTTGTTATTTAACTTGATCAGGGAGACTTTTTGATATGTAGAGTTAAAAACATTTGATTTTCCTTTATTTTCAGTTAGATTGGACTCCAAAGCTGAATTCACCTCAATCTCAAATTACAGAATCATTTATGAAAAACAATGAAAAGCTAATAAAAAGGACACTGAGTTGATGAGAAGTCATTTTGAATCTCTAGCAGCAAACAAATAGTTTGTTAACTATGTAAATGTCATTCATATATCAATGATTTTCATTAAGGTTTTTATCATGCAATATCATGTATTAAGGAATTGTTGGGGGTGGGCTGGGCCGGGGGGAAAAGATGAACACTGTCCAGTGACTTATGTTATGATAATAGTTGGATTTCTGTTAACTTCTGAAAAGCAAATGTTGCCAAAATACCATCAACGATCACGTGTTAACATGAAAAAAAAGAAATATTCAGTTTTGGTTTTGTATTACAAAAGAATGATATATTGTCAAGTTCTTCTGATGAGATCTTTGTTTTATGTCTTAACTACAGAATCGTTCCGTTCTCTTATGGTTTACTTTCTCTTATGGTTTACTTTCTGTGTATTTTGGTATGATGATTGTTATTCTGTCACATCAGACTTAACATCTCCGATAACATTCTTGTTGAAAATGTCAATACCCCAAAAATGTATAAAAAGTATATTTATAAAAGTTGCTTGATCGTCAACAAGTGGACATTCTGAAAGAGGCTTGTTGCTTTTCATGGATTATGATGACGTGCTGATTTTGATTAATAAAATATAAAGTATAATTCCTATTTGTGAATAGCATTCCAAGTCACCATGATGTTATTGAAACACATTTTGAGAAGGTCGAATAAAGATATTTTACAGTCAAAAGACGACCGAATCAATGACTCATACATTTAAAGAGATGCATACAGAACTGCTCTTTATTCACATTATTTTCTACTATAAGAAGGTACCAATGCCTGTATCCATTATTGCGCAGTGTTGTTGAAACAGGACTATTTATGTAATTAACCACTGAGCCAGGGCATCCAGTTCTGCTGTAATGTTGAGGGTGAGTCACACAACCAAAAATATCACACAGGGCCACTGCACACAGATGCACACTGAGAGGGTGGCATAGCCTGAGACCGCCTGACACGAGAATCCGCAGCATGTCACAGTAAGTACCTGTAATTCATCAGCTGCTTCATCCTCTGTGTGGTCTGCTTCTAGCAACCACCACATTGCTCACCAAGCAGTGTTATTTATTAAATCCGGTGTTGTGACGAGATACCACAAGGCCGGCACCACTAAAGTATAAAGTTCTACTTTCAGAAACCTCACTGCCATTAGGGTTTGGAACTGACATTAAGGTAAGTTACTTCTTCAACCGGAACCCAAACCAGTTAGCATCAAAGCACAGCATACTGCAGCCAAATCCAAATGATACAGTATTTCATTTTAACATCCAGTAGGCCTACATATTCTTTGCAAAGGATATTTGTCCCACCATGGTATGGCATTTAATCTCTACTAGGCAACTGTTTTAGCCCTTGTTTGCAGACCTAAATGGCAGAATAGGTGGTTTGCCATTTTTTCCCAAAACGACAGCCTGGCTATATGCCCTTTGGAGAGCGCCAAACACATGTTGTGAAAAATGGTCAATGATAACTGTTAAAGTAAAAAAGTGATTTCACATGCACATATTGCCTGTGCGGTAAAAGCAATGACAAAATGTTAAACTCAGTAGTCAGTATACATAATGAATGAATGTGTTTTCCATGCTTGAGGCTGTCCTTAGGCTGAATGCTAATTTAAGCATGCTAATATGTCCACAATGGCAATGCTAACATGCTTATGTTAAGCTAGTTTAATGCTCATGTGTTCATTATCTTGTTTCACGCTCACATTTGCAAAGTAGCACTAAAAACAAAATGCAACGGAGGCTTATGTTATTAGTTTTGCAGGTGTTATAAACTAAAGCATTGGATAAGAAGCAACTTTCATTCAGGTAAATAATGCATATGGGCATAATGAACATTTTAACTTTTTGGGAATTCCAGCATAAGTATCTTAAAACAATTGTATGCCATTTGTTTGGCCTATCTCATTCTGTACAATGAATTCCTGATTATCTAAAGAAAGTGGAGGATACAACTAAGAGAGTCACAGAGGCAGGTGTAGATCTACCATAGCATATTTCTTTAGGTGAGAGTAGGTGTAAAATGGAACTAATGAAAAACATTAGACTTATGGATCAACACCTTGTCATAGCATTGCGAGCATCAGTGCTTTGGGAGTCTGTGTGGTCCTTTTCTGCTGCTTTCAGTTCTACTCGACCTACCCGGTTGTTTCCCTCAAGAGGCAAAACATCTTTCATTTGTTCAGAGCCAACCTACCACAGTCAGCCTGACTCAGTTGAAATGTGTTGACTTTGACCTACCACACTGTGTGTCAGCCATTTGAAGGTCTCCTATCATGCAAAATGCACTTTTTTATGTATTGTATACATAAATATGTGTCCCCGGTGTGTCAGGGGACTCACAAAGTGTCAGAAAATAAAACCCTCTCTCTTTTCCTCCGTACCCAAATCTCTAAAAACGGGGCTACAACGGAGCTGATCCAGATTTGCGTCCGATATAATGTCATATCTGAAATGTGGGCTGGCTTTACACCATGCTTTACACCAGGGGTGGGGAACCTTTTTCCTCTCAAGGGCCATTTCAATTTTTACAACATCCTTCGAGGGCCGTACAAATTATTGAACTCAACCTCTGCTTAAAAAACTAAAATCACAGCCCATTGATTTCGCCTTTCTTTCATGCTGTGCAAAGAAAAAGCAACCTCTTAATCCAGATATTTGACCATGACCCGCGCATGCATGCACTGTGGCATGACCACCAAAACAGAAATATATGGACACAAGATGTGTGCAAATGTATTTAGTTTCATATCCATGTGGACATAATTTAAGTGGGGGGGAGATTTAACCTCATCTAGGGGGGTTTGGGGGCATGCACCACCAGGAAAAAATGTTTTTAATGTTGAAGTTAAAAGCATCAATGTGGTGCACTTTGAGAGTAAAATTAATAGATCTATGGATACATCTCTCAACACCCAGATGAAACAGAACTGTAAGCAGATTTTTTTTTTTATGGATATTTTACAAATCACTCTCCTTTCAAACTGTATTCTTGTTTAATAATAACTTTTTTTTACTGTAATATAGTATTTTATACCTGTTTACTTTATTCTCTTATTGTTTTATAACTATAATGATCATATAAAGATGTGCCTTTACCTCACTGGTTGTAGAAAAAGCTTCTTATATTCGTTAGCATAGCTAGCTAACCAGATGCGAATAACAACAAAGTTATTGACTTTATGATCAGTGTGACAGATGAACAGATCGCCACTGGGCTTTCAACTAAAGACACAGCCACGCAAAAACTGCGGCATGTGTACAGCTCCTTATGGGTACTGCAATTTGTGAAGTCCCGGCCCGGAGCCGCGTTCTGGTGCTCTCCGTTAGAACTACACCCCTGTCAGACGAGACATATACCACGTGATGACACGTTAGGCTCGTGTTGTGTTCAAGGACCCTGACCTTGGCCAGGAAAAACAGGCACTCGCTTGTTTAATTATTCTGCGGTCTAGATTTATTTTCTTTTTTGCGTGTGTTTATAAATTACCTCGAGGGCAGTGCTTGAATTGGAATGAAAAAGGTGCCAGTACTCTAAAATCAGCAACTTTTTCAAGTCAATTTTATATATACAGCCCACAAAAAAGAATTTGGCTACTATAATGCTGGTGGGTTTGTCTCTTTACTACTGTATATTTTAGAAAGGTTCACTGTACTTAACATTTGTTATGATAGGCAGCGGATATGGCTAAAGCTCAGTAAGGTCAATATTAACTGAAAATATAGCAATCAAAGTCTAGATCTTCTGCTGAAGACACATGAAGCAGAGACCTTTCAGGTGAGAGCCCCTCTGGTGGTGTTCAACATTAATGACAAGGAAACAAAGCTCTGGTCCGAACCATTTTTTATAAAAAGCTTTAACAAAATTAAGTATTTCTGTACATTTTGAATGCAATCTAACTTTCCAACTCAGAAAACGAAAAACGAAAAAGTGCCAAAAGTCTTCTCACATGGCTGAGCTGCTTTGCAATATACTTCACCACTGAAGAATACAAATATGTATAAAGTAAACTATGATGCAATCTAACTTTCCAACTCAGAAAACGAAAAACGAAAAAGTGCCAAAAGTCTTCTCACATGGCTGAGCTGCTTTGCAATATACTTCACCACTGAAGAATACAAATATGTATAAAGTAAATTATGATGCAATCTAACTTTCCAACTCAGAAAAATGATAAAGAGCATGAACAAAGAACATGTAAAAACAAATGCAAAATTTGCACAATCTAAAATGAGAAACTGTAACTGCAAGTAACAAAGTCTGAGCCATGGTAAAGAGTTACATTGAACACCAAGCTGATCAGATAACTCCCTGGTTGGTCTGAAGTCCTTCTATCTCCAGGATCTGTACAAATCGGCACATTATGCCAAAAGTCTTCTCACTGGGTGAGCTGCTTTGCAATATACTTCACATTGTTAGAAAAGGCTCCAGAAGGCCTTGGGGACATCAGTATCAGGGGCTGGAGCTGGACAGGCTCTTTCATCAGCACTTCTCCTTCCCTTTGCCAGCCAGGACCTCACATACTGTTCCGGATTGAACTGTCCTAGTGATGGTCCATTACATTTAATGAAAACCAGGCTGGACAGTCGGCTGACAGAGAGAGCATTCCTTTTTGCAGTAAGGATATCGTTCATGCAGCTGAATGCCCGCTCACACTCACTAGTGGAGACAGCGATGGTTCGGACTGCTTTCAGTAGAGGCTCCATGGCAGCAGGTGTACGGGATGCCCTGGTTTCCTTGTATTTGCGAAAGCCCTGAACAGTCTCTCTTCTGTCCACTTTCAGCACTTCGCACAAACGTAGCACCTCTACGTCCCCATACTGTACGTCTAACTCCTCTTCAGGCCAACTTCCAGGATGGATAACTTTCATGTCCTGGATTAGCTGATTGTCCCGGGCCTCCCGGCCATGTAATGGGATTTCTCTTGTGCTGACATGAGAGGAGGTTGTGGAAGTCATTCTGTGTCTCAGATTCTCTACCATACTGCGGAAAAACTGACCTGCATGAATCTGTACAAGCCTGCCATTCTCACGCAGGGCAACACCCTTGAAGGACTTCTCAGCTAGAGCTGTATGAACTGTAGTCATGTGTGGGCCAGGCATGGTGACCATGGATTCAAAAACTCGTATTTCTCGAGTTAAGAGCCTATCTGCTGTAGGCAGTGTCATCTCTCTTTTTTGGAGTTGCCGAGAGAGGTCGCTGAGCTCTGTGAGCGCATCGTACATCAGTCCCAGATTGCTGACAAACGTTGCAGATGTGAGCACATCATCCAGGCCCTTGTACTTTGCTCTGTCTCTGGAATCCCTGCTCGTGTCATTTGCAGCATTTGTGAAGTGATCATGAAGCACTCTGTAGTTTTCCCAGACTGCTCTGACGCTCCTTTCACTTGAAGCCACCCAGCGGATGGACAAAACACGCCCTATCACCAGGAGACGCTGTCCGACTGCTTGCGCACACTGCGCTAACTGCCTCTGATTTTGGGGGAGGCATGGAACAAGGAATAGAGTTTGTCAAAAAAGATCTGGAAATGATTGAGCCCTGAGACCTCCTTGACCACATCCCCAACTGCCAGCTCTAGACGATGATTGGAGCAGTGCCACACAAACAGGCTTGGGAATTTACTACACAACTGGGTAGCAACGCCTGTTCTCTTCCCTAGCATGACTGAAGACCCATCACATGCAAAAGAAACGAAACACTGACCTAAAAAGTCCTCGTTAAAATCTCTTCCAAGACACTCCATTAATGCCTTTGTGATGTCATCAGCCGTTGTTCCATCCAACTCGATCAGCTCCCAAAAAAACGTTTCGGGCTCAGCATCAGCTAATGCTGAGCGTAGACACACAACAAGCACCGTTTTACCACTAATAGTGGTAGATTCATCGACCAAAACACAGAGTTTTCTTTGCTTTTCTGTAATGTCTTTTGCCATTTTTTTCTTCAGCTCATGAGCTATGTGGTCGATGATTTCGCCACAGGTTTTATTGGAGTGCAAAACCCTGCCCACGTTCAGCCCATTCAGTTTCTGTACATTCAAATCAATTGGCATGTCTGTGAATGGCCGGCTATGTTGCCAATTTTATATGCCGTTCGAAAAACTCTGATTAGTGGTGTCTAATTCAGATTTATGCATAGACTGCACTTGATGTTGAATAGTTTCACGTGAAGCAGATGTAAGGATGTCAGCAGCTTTTACATGGGCTTGTGATTCTTTATGTTCTTTGATTTTTTTTCTCAGGCTAGCTTGTTGTTTGCCCTTGTCAACACCGAAATGAGACACTGCACACTCACCCCATTCAGTTGACAGTTTTCAGTCCTGTCCAGTGTGTATTCCCAAAGATTTGACATCTCTGCATATCCGACATCCTAGCTTCTTATCTTTAAGAAGGAGCCATGCATTGGTCTTGCAAAAATATTGCACCTGGTCCGTTGTCCAGCAGTCAGGTGCATCGCTTTGCCCGGTGTTGGTGGTGGCAGTTGCGCCAGCAGCAGCTAACGTTAGAGGCTCTGGAGGAGGCGGCGGAGCTAGTGCTAATGCTAATGCTAATGCACTAGAACTTGGAGCAGGAGGATCAACCAAAGAAAGCTCCCCATCAGACACAATTTCCAACACAGGCACAGCATTCTCTGTATTTGAAGTTTCTTCCGGCGACAACCGCTGTCTTTTTGCACTTTTATTAATCCACCTAACATTTTAGAAATGCTAATTTGTGACGTGACTTGCTTTCCTTCTCTCGGGGGCGTGCCTGCTCTGTTCTATCACTCTACATAGCCACCCACTGGGTGGGAGTTGCACTGCATAAACACAACACACGTGCATCTAGGTATGTAAATTGTAAAGCATTAAAACATGGTTTTACTAACAGTTTTCAGTATGTTGTTACTTCGGCATTATTATTATTATTATTTTGAAACGTGTATTACTATTAAATCACGGTCAAATAGGTTAATTTTGACATAGTCGTTTCCACCACAGTATTTACATGGAGAAGATAAGCCCCGCCCCCTCTCCAGCACGTTCTGTTTGAATGACAGGAGTAAACAGCTGACAGCCGCTGTGAAACTCCAGCGGTTAGAGCGATGAGAATGTCCGTTCGGCACCTCATGACGCATCTACTGAGTACCGGGCGGCTGTATATATATATATGGATGTATAATAAGAACGGCGGGAGAGTGTTGAGTACTGGCACGGTGCATGAGTACCGGAGTACCGCCAGCATGCCGGGTACTGAGCAAGAAGTGCCGGTACTCCATGGGTCAGAACCAGAAGTGCCGGTACTGCGTACCGGTGAGTACCGGCCCAATTCCAGCACTGAGGGCCGTACCAAATGGTCTCGCGGGCCGCATACGGCCCGGAGGCCGGAGGTTTCCCACCCCTGCTTTACACCCACGGCCCTATCAGAAACATTGCTATCAGAAACAATGCGCGACGTGTTTTGGACGTGATATGGTTTGTGTTTACATTAGCAAGCATCGCTAACACTCAGAGCTAACCTGTAGGCTACTGGAGAGAGCATGTGTAAAAAAGCAGGATATAAAAAAGAACTCACCTTGTCGTAAACCGGCAAGAGAAAAAGCCTTTGACCTCCATACTGTTTCAGAAATAATCCTTGATGTGGTTATTTTTCCACCAGGGAGGAACGGGGGGCGGCGGCCTAGCATCCTCTATTGACCAGCCACCACTGTCTATAACCATGCATTCCGGGTGCTACGGAGCACTATGCCTGCAGTATAGCCAGAAAATAACATGGATATTCGACAGTCTTAATCAATAATTAATAAATACAAATTAAGTTTTTATGATATCTTGAAACAGCAGCTACAGAATGATAAAAGTTATAGAAAGCTTGTTCTTAAGGCAAATAAAGGTGGTCAGGCATAGGAGTTAGGAACTTAAACACCTATTTTAGGCTGGGGAAAAACTGTGGTAAAGGCTAATGAAAAGCAATTTAATGTAATTACTGTCTGTTATAGGATGCAAACTCCAGTCTCCTCCGTTCAAGTCAACCATGCCAAACAATTGTGGTATATCAGCATTTGGCATAAATCATGAAATAACTTCCAATATGGACGTATTTCTCACAATACTGATCAACAGTCAAGTCTTGGAATCCCAATCCCACCTAATAGTTTTTCGCCTTTATGGAAACTAGGACCACCTTGAAAACCAATTCAGACACAGGACCAACATGGAAAGTGTCCAGTTCTGGTAATACTAAAAAAACAACAACAGGATGATCACCAATAACCACCAAGCCAACCATCTCTGTGAAAGTGTTCCTGTGTGACTAAAAGGGTTGACGTGGAGTCAGTGGTGGTTTCTATCAAGAGCCCCTTGGCCACCACAAGTTCCTTCCAGTCCCTTGATGTCCTGTTTGTTTTCCCTTTTGTCAGAGCATGGTGTGACGACTGGTTACTGGCCAGAGGCTGTCAGGAAGGAAGAGACTGACCACAAACCGTCCGGCGGTAGTCACACAGGCAGCAAAATCAGAATGTGTTTGTGCGACAGAGACCCACAGAGACACAGTAGATTTCTTCTATAGGTCTGTATCTTTGACATACTTTTTACTCCTGGAACTTCCTGACCTTGACCTCAAATATCTTTGCCATTTTCCAGATGTCAGACTACCTACAAACCGGGTAAATATATTTGACATACTTTCTTGGTCATATTGTGGTCTTTACATCATACTATATGTACTGCAGCATATGTAAACAGTTTACAGCAGAAAAGGTCCCGTGCAAACCATGACACTGCCGTCATTTCTTTACCATGTCAGATGTTGGTTAGTATGTAAGCTTTCCAAATTGCAAAGAAAACTGACTATGTAGAACAATACTTTCTCTCCAAAGCATTTTTGCTTGGACTAAGAGGAAAATACATTTCAAAGTTTGCAATGTTTTAGAATGCAGTGTGTGATAATTCGGCTTGAACCAATATCCTTCACACAAGGGACAATGTCAGCACAAAGAGGTTTTTGACATCATCCGCAGTCATAAAAATAGGTTTATCTTATATAAATAGGTTTATCTTATATATCCGGAAGGTTGGTGACTTCATCCTCGAGGTTGACGGCTGCTCCATCTCCCCATCTCCTGAAGCCCGCAACCTGGGTGTCATCCTCGACTCCACCCTTTCCTTCCACTCCCACGTCAAGTCTGTGACCAAATCGGCCTTTTACCACCTAAGGAACATTGCCAGACTCCGACCGTCACTCTCGGAGTCGGTTGCAGAAACCCTAGTCCATGATTTTGTCACCTCCCGCTTGGACTACTGCAATGGTGTCCTGTTTGGGGTTCCCAACAAAACCCTGGACAGGCTCTAGTATGTCCAAAACTGTGCTGCTAGGGTACTCACTACAAAGCCGTGGGCAGAACATCACTCCCACCCTCATCCACCTCCACTGGTTGCCGGTCAAGTCCCGCATAACATACAAAATCCTCCTCCTTACCTACAAGTCCCTCCATGCCCATGCCCCCCAGTACCTATCGGACATCCTTCACCCACATGCCCCACCCCAGAACCTGCGGTCTTCAGACTCTGGCCTGCTTACCACTCCCCATACCAAACTGTGAACCTTCGGGGACAGAGCCTTCAGCGTGGCAGCCCCCACCCTCTGGAACGCTCTCCCTGCGGAGATCCGCAACTTCCCCACGCTTGACGCCTTCAAAAGGGCCCTCAAGACCCATGTGTTCACCAAGGCCTTTGGCCCCTAATCTATTTGTTGTTTTGTCTGTCTGACTGGTTGTCTGATTGCCTTTTTGTTTTGTTATGTTTGTTTTGCCCTGTTCTTCCTTGTAAAGCGACCTTGGGTCTCATGAAAGGCGCTATATAAATCCAAGCTATTATTATATTATTATTATGATATAGTCAGCATCTGTGTGTTTCGGGTTGGTGAAGGGGTGATAAAACATGATGTGTATGTTAAAGATAAAATTAGTGTAGATGATAAACAGACTTGCCAAACATATGGTAACCACTGAACCCTTGAAATCATGGATGGATTACTAAATTGGCCTAAACTGCACAGGCCCCGTGGCCCCAAAGTGTGACCTGGCCTTCAACTATAAAATGTCAAGAAAGATTCTAAATGACAACCAAGAAAGATAAAACAACTTCAAAGAGACACGAAGACTTAAAAGAAATGCAAAACGACCGGTAAGATCCACAAATCAAACATGATACAAAAAGAAAGACTAAAAAAGTGACCACTAAGAGATGCAAAACAACACAAATAAACTACAAAGACACACTTAGGGACAACAAAGACACAAAGAAACACAATTCAGCTTCAAAGACTGCAAATGACACAAACCCACGAGGTAAAAAGGACTTAACAACTAACAAATCTGTGTTACAGATTTCTAGTAGAAGAGGTGGTGGGGATATTTGTATGTCTGTTCCCAGAGGCCCATTGTCTCATAATCCACCTCTAGTTGCATCCGGCCAACTCTGTCACCCACACAGCAAGCGAGGGCTAAGGTAATATTTAGGGACGCATGGGTTCATAGCTTCACTCCAAACACACCTCGCTCCGAAACAAAAGTTGGAACCTGGGAAGAAACCAGGAAACTAAACATGTGGTTTTTTGTTTTTTTCTCTCTCTTCCCAGCAGTGACGGGAGACTATAAATATTAGCTAGTGAGTACTGGGCCATCACAAGGACTTCAGTGGATAATACAGGACATTCACAAACTGTCAGATCTGAACTAGTGAATCAACTAAAGGTGTAGTTAGTTTAAAGAGATAATAAAATTGATTTTTTAAATCAATTTTCTTGAAAAAATGCTCCATTCAATGGGTAACATTCATGGATGCTCTCTATCACTGGTGTTTGCTTTCTGCTTGGCCCTCATCGTTCTGTTGAGCAACGGATACTCAGAAGCCTCCATGTACAACATGAAAGGTAAGAATTACTTTTGCTTCGCTGTAGAATTATTGATCAAATAATGTGTCCGTATGTCCCGGCCCAGTCCGGGAGCTTGATACGGTCTGTCTAGGGAGTAAAAATCACCCTTTTTGTTTTTTAAACCAACCCAAACTGGCTGACCGGAAGCTTTGTCCTCGATACCCTGACATTGCATAAATCCCTGTGGGGCTCTTCAGACCAGATCAGTGATCATATTGACCCCCTCCTGTAGGTGACTGACATACCCCATGGGATTGCCCCAACAGCCTGCAGAAATACGAGAATAAATCACTGTGGACGCTAGATTTAGACATTAATGTGACTTACCTTCAACAAAAGGGCTTTATGTATTAAGAAGTATAGAATCTGGTTTTGATTTAACCTCCTGTAAATGTATGCCTAGAACTACAAAAGTATGACATGCAGACACAAAACCGATTGACATGTTATTTCTTCCACAGGCATCTGTTCTTATAAGGACAAGCACTACAAACCAGGAGAGACTTTCCGGAGAGGCTGTGACAAATGTTTCTGCCATGACTTTGGCTCCTACTGCTTCGCGTGAGTAGATCATTCCACTAAGGTCATAATAATTTATTTAAAATAAGTCGTAGTCCATTTGGCTAGGCTGAATCAGATTGAAATACAACTTTTAGTTAGTTTTCTATTAAGTTTGCATTGGCTTTGCTGTGATAAAATGTAATTGGTTTAATTAAAATAATGATTTGCTGATGGGCATGTAGGAAGAAGCTGTTGTCTCGAGAGATGCCACTTGTGCTGCAGATCAAGCATTTAGAAGTATTGCTGTCGAACTGTTTTCAAATTGACTCGGCACTGATTTACTTTGCACACAGATCCCTTCTCCATTAAGTCAAAATTGCTACATTATTTAAAAACGCATATTCTATCTTCCACCAAGGTGTCAAGCAAGTAATGGAATACCACAGAAATCATGTTAACCTGTGTCCATCGCAACAAATACTGTACCTGTGTTTGCAGCCATAATTGCCTGCATTTAGTTTCACTTCATGCAATCGGGTCAGATTATGTTCTCACTGTAATCCAACCTACTAAAGTTTGCTTGGAAACAAATGTGAAAACATCTCACAAGCGGTTGTTTTGGTCCACACAAGTCTTTTTTTTCACCCAAAGTTCCAATACTGTGTGTTCACAACTGCTAAAACTAACCACACCAGAAGTCAAAGGCAATTAGTTCATTTAAAACGCACATAATCTCTTGTCTCCTAACTCGTCTCTCCTTTACCATTCCAGGCCAATGAAGCCCACCTCATGGCCCAAGAAGTGTCGTCGGCTCAGGACTGAGTGTGGCTACACGGTGGTTTATAAAGAAAACCCACTGGTGGAGTGCCGAGCTTACAGCTGGATAGGATGACATGCTTGACTTGAATTATCTATTTTAAATGTGTAAAGAATGTATGTTGTACAAAGTTCATATACTGTGTGTATTTAGTCTAGATCCTGGACAGCATAACCTTGACGATATTCTTGTAATACTTTGTAATGAGAAGTCAAATCAGAGTTTGATGCTTAAGGGCTTATTGGACACAAGTCACAGCCAATGTCGCCAATTATCTGTCGCCATTGTTTCCTTTACATCTTGTCGGTTGCTGTGTTTAATGCATGTTTTATGATGGTGTTTTTGGTAGTAAATCAAATCAGTAAATTGTTACAGTACAGCATAGCCTAACAAACATTGGTCACAGATTCAAAGTAAATTCAGTCTAATGATGATCAATTTGATCTGATAGGGAAATAATCAAAACATCTAACATACAATATGGTGCATGAATGAGAAATGGAAATTAACTGTATTATTTTTAGAGTTCATGTAAGAGTATTTTTTTGAATATTGACTAAGGTAATGAGAAAGTTACTGTAATGAGAAGTATTTAGAGAAAGCAATGAAAGTCATTTTTTATAAATACATGTGATCATGAAAGTAAACGTAGTCACATAGCATTTACATTTGTATTAAATCAAATAGCAAATATTCAATCGTTCATGTTTTATGAAGTTGCAGGACAGTTTATTTTTGTATTTTATTTGTAATTTAAGGATATTTGTTTTATTTTGTACTTGTTAGATTCTCCTAGGGTTAGGGTTAGCTTTTGCCCATTGATCTGTTTATGGGCAAGCATTTTCAAGATTTTCTAGCCAATTGGGGGCAGCAGAACTCCCTGGAAACACACAAATGACGTATAATCACCATTTTGAGGGTATATTGCAAACACATTAGCAAATATGTTTACACAGAATTAGCATTAACACAGAGCCTAATTCTGGCAACATGACTCTGTTTCTTAAGCACCACTTTCTTCATCTGCTAGTTGCTAATGGAAGTCTGTTGTTTGCTGCTGGGCATGCGGTCTGCAAGCAAAAAGGCAAAACAGTTCTGTAGAGATGTATGTGCAAACCCTTTCAAATGACACAGTCATTTGATTTTCTGTTAAAGAAAAAACTATTGATTTGTGAAGCATAATAAATGAAACAAAGTATAGTTCATTTCCACCTGTTGAAAGCTGTTTGGAACTTTGATTTAAATAAAATTGGTTTGATTTGTCTACAAGGAGCTTTCCTTTTACACCAGCAGGAGGCTCTATGATAAAACAGGTTTGGACATGTATGGAATTGAAAGTCACACTTGAATAAATCTAAAACAGCGTGTGGGGTAAAGTGTGCCTAATGAGTTTATTTTAAGATTAAGGAGTTTCCTTATCCAAATTGTGTTGGTGTTATATATTGTACATTTGGAATAGCGCTGTTTGACAAATGTGTGATAGAGCTTTATTAATAAAGGTGATTGATGTTTCTGATTGTAATCTGAATCTTTATTTGACTTTTGAAAAGCTCAACAAAAATAAATGCAACCTTAGAGTACACACCATTTGAAATATTGTGTGAATCTTACATTTAAAAAAAACAAAAACATTTGTAATTAACATTCAATAGCACGTAATAATAGCTGCATTCAAGTTTACATTGGATCGCTTTCTTCACTGATCAGCAGTGTTAGTGAAGCCAGAGAACATCAGAATCAAATTACACTTTGAAGAGATGCTAAGGTCTGCCAGGTAAAGACTTCCATTCAAAAAGTATAAAAGCGCCCTAGCAGCATAAAGTGCGTAATGGGGCTTCAGGTGAGTAGAGCATCCTATTCTCTAGCTCAGTGGTTCCCAAACCTTTTGTGCCCAAGGCACACCAAAGGACAAGTAAAAATCTCAAGGCACACCTATTGTGCAAAATAGCCCTTATAACACGTGTTATCACTCATATCATGTAAAATATCTGTAAATGTGCATAATTATTTACTAATGCCAAATAAAATGTGACAAAGACAACTATATTACTCATGAAATATTTATTAACAAAATATTTCAGAAATTAATTTGAAACTTTATCAAATTAGGCTTCATCAAAGCAGCAACACATTCATTTAAACCAGACAGGTCACAACATAAAAAATGAGGCAAAGGAAACTCAGCAGAAATTCAGCACAGAGAACTGTCAATGCAAGGAAGCTGCATTGTCCATGGTCCTGAACTACAAATTATAAATGTAACATTTCAGCAATCAGCATTGAAACATGTGCTATTGTAAATATTTTTGCCGACTTACAAATTAGTGAGATACATGTGCCTGTCGGGGCGCACATCATTTTGTAATCCTTGGTGGCACTGAGGAGAGGGCCACTCGCAAGTCCTGTTCAACAGAGAGCCGTGACCTCCTGTTGTTCTTCATGTAAATCAGAGTAGAGAACGCCAACTCCAGAGATGGGGTCGTTACTAAACAAATGTAATATATTACATATTACTTTTTTTTAAAAAGTAATATATTACACTACTTCGTTACTATCTACATAAAGTAACTCGTTACTTTACTCGCCGAGCACGTACGAACTGCGCATGCGTGAGTGGCAATAACTTTCCTTACCAGCAGGCGGCGGTAGTGTGTATTTGTCATTCAAAACAGGCAACAACCGGAAGACAGAGAAGAAGAACAGACTACGTGATATAAACAAACAACAAATAGCGTGTGCGTTAGCTTCACCTTAGCATGTGTTCTTTGCAGGTGTTTGTTGAGGTTGGACGTGGTGTTTACAGCAGTGGATAACAGCTTCTGGCCTGGACACAGTTTGCACCTCACCGTCATATTCCTGTCTATTCTTCGGACGAACTCAAAATAATGGGCATACCTCCACCCCTCGAAAGTTATCGCTGACTCAGCCATGTTTATGCAGCACTGCACATGGAGATGTGGACGCGCAAGTCGCACAGATTACGTACATATAAACCTACAAAGTACTGATATAGTAAATTAAAAAATAATTATTTTTGTGTAGTTGTATATTGCAATAATAACGTATGGTTGTCACAAAATCCCACGGCACACCCGGACTTGCCTCACGGCACACTGTTTGGGAACCACTGCTCTATCTGGTGCTGGACAGCATCACATTGACCAACAATTCACAAATCAACTCAGTGAAATACAGTCTTCAAAACAGCCTGTCCTCCTACGAAAAACGACCAAATAGGTCGATTGTTCAGCAGCTTATTACGACCCATAGTCACGTTTTAAAGTGTAGCACCTCTAGTGGTCGTGTAAGAAACAACATGCTCCCGTTGATTGCAAACGCTCTGGTGGGTCGTTTATTCACAAATAACCCTCTGTCAATCCTAAATTGTGGAATAGTTTGGCCATAAAAACGCTTTTTGATTCGATTTCTAGCGAGAAGTGTATATTGTACTTTTAGAATCTACGTCCAGTGGATGTGTAGGATCTATAGTTTGATAGATATTACGAAGATGATTTGAGGTCTCGCCAGGAGAACGTGTATATACTACGTCTTTCCCCTATTAATTTCTATTGATGGCAGCGTCCATGTAAAGTTGGCATCAACCCTCACGGGGTGAAAACAGTTTTTCCGGTCTCGAAGTTTTCATAATAACACCGGATATATTCCCCTCACTGTCAAATGATTACACAGTGATATCTGCATTACTCATCCACTAAAAAACATCAGTTTATCCTTGTTAATTACACAACATTGATTGTTTTAAATTGTGTACAGTGCTTTTGTGTTTTTAACCTTCGATTCGGAGAAACAAATAGTTTTTTCGGAGTTTAGACACTACAGAGTTTCCGAAGACACTACACTACCCAGAATCCTCAGCTATCGTTTGGGACTACAACATCCGCTTTGCTTTACAAACCCCGTGATTAGTCCTCAAGCTCTGTGATTGGATGTTGGAGTAGCAGTGCGACAAGGTTACGCCGAGCGTCAAACAGCTCTTTGAAATGGAATGTAACCACGGCAGACTATCCAAAACTGGACTCGAACGGATCCAGCCCAGCCCCCGCCCAGCCCCCGCCCAGCCCCCACCCCTCCCCCCCAGAACTACACATGCTGGCTATTGTGTTTCGCAACATGTTCAATGGCACGTCTCTACTGGGAATTGTAGTTTTAAAATACGTTTTCGTATTTCCCATAATTAGAAGTTGACAGTATTAAACTGTGTTTAATACGTAAAGTACTTTGTCAGACTTAATATTTATCTGTTGATACCCCCAAAGTTTTTTTCTTATTCAAAAGAAGACCTTAACTTAAAGTATTCTTTAATGTTTAAATAAAGCCTTATTAGTTTGTCTGTTTTGCACATCCTCCTGATAATATCTTTGGACGTCCTCCACTAGCTGTTTTATTGTAGAGATCACTTACAGTATCTTCTTGATATTTTCTATTCTATATTTCTATCATGCCTTCTACTTTCCCCCTAGTTTGTATGTAGGCTACTCTTAATATTTAAATGTTTTCATCAAATAAAACTTATTCAACAACTAAATTCAATAACTTGCTTTAACCACTAGACGGCGCGGGTTAAAAAAACAGTGGTCAAGTCAATAAAACATAATATCAAACATAATATTACTATTAACTTTATTGTGAAATTAAAACAGAACGGTAAAGGAAAATACAGTTTCAGTCTCTCGATTTGAAGCTTACAGTATGCATTGTACCATGAACCTGTATAGACC
Organism: Gymnodraco acuticeps; assembly: GCF_902827175.1. Taxonomy (NCBI): domain Eukaryota; kingdom Metazoa; phylum Chordata; class Actinopteri; order Perciformes; family Bathydraconidae; genus Gymnodraco; species Gymnodraco acuticeps. Next base: position 1,880,628 of record NW_022991444.1, on the reverse strand, counting down.
TGTAACAGTCAACTGCATGAGGAGTTGGAAAGGTAGTTTCTGAAGATGTTACAAATAACACACATCATACAATGCCATAATAACTTTGTATTATTAGTGTAGGACACGTATGTATGTATAACATCTGAAGATGTGTAGTTTTATTCATGTTTTCACATAATTGTACAGGATATTGCTATGATATTTCACATATTGTAGTTCTATAGAATTACAATATTATAGCTGATAATGTATATATATATATTATATATGATATATATAATGTCATATATCAGATATTAATGTGGAAATGTATACACATGGAAAACATCACAAACAGAAAGGTATATCCGTCATTTAATGGTAAGCTATTGAAATTGTGATTCCATAGATGTGTCTCCCATCGCCCAAAACCCTTGATTATTCTCTCAACTCAGTATTTACATTCTTATATTCAAAGAAAATCAGTAATATCTTTAAAAAATACAAGTCCTTTTCTATCAGCTGTGCTATTTACCAATTGGATGAAATATAAAAGTCAGCCGAATTAGTGTTGATACTGCAAGGAGACGTATTGTGTGAAAATAAATGGAAGATGTTGTTTAATTGCTAATATATTTATGATCCACGTCACGTATTCAGTTTTGGCGGCATTTCTTCCAGTTTGTCCAAAGGTCTTCTCATCAGGGCTCTACAGTGATTCTCAAATGGGGGTACGCGGACCCCCAGGGGTACTGCAGGGTGTACGTGAGATTAAAAAAATAAAATAAAAATCTTAGTACAATAAGTGAAATAGAAAACACAATTGTATATAAAATATTTCTAGAACCACCAAGGGGGTCCTCATATAAACATGTCAAATGTGTGTATTGTATTTTATAGTTTTTCATAATATATCATTTTGTTCATTGGTTTGTTAAACATATATATATATTACTTCAATTGAAAAACTCCTTGGAAAAATCGTTATGTATATGTTCTTTTTTTTCATGTACAAAGATGAAACAATCCTTAGTTTGTTGTAATTCATGCATGAAGGAGTTAATAAATCACACACTGATGGAACATCACTATATTGTAATTATGTTTATAGGCTTCTTCTATCACAGATGTTCGGGGTCGGTCAGGGGGTACTCGGCTGAGAATTTTTTTTAAAGGGGGTACATTACTGAAAAAAGTTTGAGAAGCACTGCTCTATAAATAGAGAACTACGGCAGATGTGTAATATTTAATGCAGCCGAACCGTGTATTACAATGCCGTTATGTGATGACTTCCAAAGAGAAAAGCAAGCACACTCGGAATAAAGTATTATTTTATTTTTTTGAAATGTTTTCGGATTTCATATCACACAAACACCATATCCCAACGTGCATTGCGGCTAAAACATCCAATCACCGAGCTTCAAGTACGATGTTTTAGCCTATCAAAACCTCTGAAAAAATAAATGTGTCTCAGAATCGGAAGGGAAAAACCTATGGGAAAAACAAAAAAGCATTGTACACAATTTAAACCAATTAATGTTGTGTAAAGGATAAACTGATGTTTTTTAGTGGATGAGTACTGCAGATATCACTGTTAAATCATTTGATCATTGGTTTTATTATGAAAACTTCGAGACCGGGAATACTGTTTTCACCCCGTGAGTGTTGACGCTAACTTTATATGGAAGCTACCGCATATACACGTTATCCTGGCGAGACCTCAAATCATCTTCGTAATATCTATCAAACTATAGATCCTACACATCCACTGGACGTGGATTCTGAAAGTACAATATACACTTCTCGCTAGAAATCTAAGCGTTTTAATGGCCAAACTATCCTACAATTTAGGATTTTCCAGAGAGGGTTATTTGTGAATATACGACCCACCAGAGCGTTTGCAGTCAACAGGAGCACTAGAGGTCGAAAACTTTAAAACGTGATTATAGGTCGTAATAAGCGCTTGAACAATCAACCTATTTGGTCGTAATAAGGGCTTGAACAATCGACCTATTTGGTCGTATGAGTTGGAGGACTTGTTGCTTCAAAATGGTTCTGCTGCCAGAATCTCGCTGTGAGGACTGCTAACAGGATGTCAGCCAAGGGTGTTGGAGACACTGTGCAGCGGTGGCCCTCCTCTCTGGATGGAAGTCCAACATGCGAAGAAGGAAGTTTGAAAAACCAGCGGCATCCTCCAACAGGAAGTTGTATTTCTCCACCAGAACGTCGTAGAGTCTCCAGAGCTTCAGTGGGCCCACACGACGAAGATTACCTAGAGGAAATGCAACCAGAATAGGGCATCTTTGCAATTTTAAAATGAATCAGTAGGGCAATATCAGGGGTGTACTGGTAGAGAAACTAGGGGAAGGGGGTTTATACAATATATATGACAGGCAGTTACGGTTTGGGATTGGGAGACTGTCATTACGTATAAAACATCACAACTCCAGGCCGGAATTAGAGGTGTCCTTTTAGTTGAGGGTCTCACAATTTTTTCAAAGAAACTGCATTGTCAATATCTTTTTTAGGGAAACACATTTGTCCCTTGATACTCTTGTTTTGGCACATCACAAATATGTTTCTGACTTCTGTTTGGGTCCCACGTAAAACCAAAAGACAACAAGTTTTCTGTAATTCTAAAGTCTGTAATTGAACAAACCCCTAACACCATATTCTAAGCCGAACCATGATCTTTACTTAAACCAACTAGTTTGGAACAAAGTTATTTTGTTGTATTTTAACTAAAACTGTTAAGCACAAGTTTAAAACTGTGACCCTCAGTAGGATGTTTCTTGGTTGTAATGACCAATAAAGCATCGTAAAGAGACGGTGCCAGATGACCGGTGAAAACGTTACAGATTTGTTGACGATCCACCTGCCCACCAATAGGGCAACCTAACAGGAGGCCCTGGTTTGCCAGATGGTCATTACAAATCTTGATGATATCATTTAATGTGAAGACGTGCTAGCACACAACATGCATAAAAACTGCAGACTTACCTCTGGGGCTGAAGTACTCTGCAGAGTATTTACCCGACAAGGCAACAACTGGCGGAATTTGACCAAGCAGCTCCATGATCTGGGCTATATGGTCTGAGGGGAAAGAACAGACATGCAAGCATGAGACACACAAGTGTACAGTACACATAAGCATACACTGCATCAACAGTTACAAGGCAGCAACAGTGTAATCCTATTTAATCCTGTGTCAGTGTTTGTCACGCCTCTGTCAGTGTCAGCAAACTGTACGAAATGTACCTTCCTCCAGAGAAATGGACTCGCCAGCTTTGGGCTCAAACAGGGAATCTCCAGTGACCAACTCAAAGGCCTGAGAGAATGCAAGAGAAAACATAAAGGGTAAAATGTATGAGTTAGCGTCTATAAAGGACCTAACATGGACTCATCACACAAACACCATCACCAAAACAGCGGCTCTTCTTCCTCCGCAGGCTGAGGAGGTTCAACATGGACTCCAGGATACTCTGCAACTTCTACAGGTGCACCATAGAGAGGATCCTGACCTTATACAGGTGCACCATAGAGAGGATCCTGACCTTCTACAGGTGCACCATAGAGAGCATCCTGACCTTCTACAGGTGCACCATAGAGAGGATCCTGACCTTCTACAGGTGCACCATAGAGAGTATCCTGACTGGCTGCATCACGGCCTGGTACGGCAGCTGCACCGCCCTCAATCGTAAGGCTATACAGAGTGTGGTGAAAATTGCACAGAACATCACCAGGACGGAGCTGCCATCCATGGAGGACCTTTACTCCCAGCGGCTCAGGAAGAAAGCCCTCCGGATTATAAAAGACCCCCATCACCCCAGCCACAAACTGTTCTGTCTGCAGGTGGTACCGCAGCATCCGGACAACAAACCCAAGACTCACTGACAGTTTCATCCCGCAGGCCATAAGACTACATACAGTCTGAGCTTGCACTATTATTATTATTGTTGTTATTTAAAACAACATTTCTGACACTCCCTCTGACCAAGTATAACTTTGAGAAAATTGTTAACAGTTTAGTGTCATTTACAATTGTAAAATGCACTTGTAGGATTCCTCAAGGCCTGGTATTAGGCCCACTATTATTTTACTTTGTAAAGAAATTTGACTTGATGTTTCCCCGAAACATTAAAGTTTATTGTTTTTTCATTTGTTTTTCTTTTCAGAATGTGAAACATTTATTTGATAGCATTTTTAAATTACACATCTTTAAGACATTAAGCCTTCCTTTGATTCTTATTGTGGCGCAAATTGCTACAGTGAATGCCATTTAAGGTGGTAAAAAGTAACTGGTGTAACTGGTGGGACAGTTGGTAAAAGCTTTGTTGAAACTCACAGAACTTTATTATAACTGTAGTCAAAGATACAGTTTGGTTACATCTCAGGAGAAATCCATATACAATGATTCTCACCATTATTTCCATTTGATGAAATGATCTCAAACTGTATTTTACGCAGTGTAAACATCATACAGTGTGCTTTTCACTCACCATGCAGGCAACACTCCAGATGTCAGCGGACGGGCCGTACTCAGATCCCAGTAAAACCTCCAGTGAGCGGTACTGACGGGTCTGAATCTCCTCACAGAAATGTTTGTACTTCACCAAGAAAGAGAGGGACAGACATAAAGATCACAATTATATTGTACACCCTCATGTACTATAAATTATTCTTAATTAAAAAAACATCTAGCTTAATTGGAATAAACAAGGCCATCATTGATATTAAGTCAATGCTACAATGCAAATCTTACTATGCAAATCTTTCAATGATAAGATGTGAGCATTATTTGTGCACCAATCAGAATTAACTTGAGTGCATATGAAAATGTGATGACAGTCACAGGGTTGTTTGCCTATCTTAGTTTCACATCAAGCAGTTTTGGAGTTTCCTTAGCAAACAAATGTAGCATCCCCCAGGTATTGATATGTCAGACTTTGCTTTAAAATGGCTGTATGTCAAGTTAATCAAGCAACTATCTTCTTATTATAGACACGTGAATTTCTAAACATTTGGTCTACCTATGTTGTAAATGTATTATCTCTTCGATTTACACACGGCATCTATTGCACGTCTGTCCGTCCTGGGAGAGGGATCCCTCCTCTGTTGCTCTCCTTGAGGTTTCTCCCATTTTTCCCTTTAAACTGTGGGTTTTCTCTGGAAGTTTTTCCTTGTACGATGTGAGGGTCTAAGGACAGAGGGTGTTGTTTTCTCATACTGATATTCTGCACAAATAGTGCTGTTGTATTTGTTGTAAAGTGTCCTTATTGCAAAGTATTTTTACCCTATGTACAGCACTTTGGCTTGACCAAAAATCGTTTTAAAAATGTGCTATATAAATAAAACTTGATTTGATTTGAACTACTGACCACCCAGCAGGAGCTTCCTAGGTCTGCAATCTTCACTGTAAAGTCCTTTAAACTGTAGGAGTTAATCTGCCCTTTCTCTGAAAGAAACAAGAAATAATGTATTAGCATCTTAGTAAAAATATATGATGTCATAAGATAGTTTCTCCATGTCTGATATTTGAGATTGTATGCATTTTGCATCTTAAGTTATAAAGAATAATTTGTTTTCTTCCTTAGTTAGTTTAGATATCAGTACAACACACTAATATTTACAATATGCGTTTAAAGAGCAGAAGATACATTTGAAACCAGACATTTGCACAGTAATAGGCTAAGAGTTCATCTGCTTTATACTCAAATGTGATGAACCCTGCATAGCAGCTCAGACAGCTCAGCTGGTATCCGTCCAGCTTCAAGACTTCACTCAAACAATCTCCAGCATCTGTAGCAATAAGAAAAAAAAGTGCCTGTGGACTTGGCCTCTTTCCCATTGAGCACAGAGGAGGAGCTGCTCTCCCCTGTTGGTGCTTTGTGGGACTGCTCCTCCATACACAGCAGGATGTTCTCAGGCTTGATGTCTGTGTGGATGATTTTACACTGCGTGTGAAGATGTTCCAGGCCCTGCAGAATCTAGAGAGAAAGAAACAGCAAAACAGAGACATTGGGTAATCTAAACACATATTTATCCTCTGCCTTCAATTGTGCAAACCCAGTGTGTTGAAATGTAAACGTAAGTGGTATACACAAAACATCTCAAAAGGTTGACATTATCAATATACTTTACTTCAGTAGAGGCAATTGTTGATAAGATGGGTCTAGCTACTATCCTGTTAAGCCCCAAGCCTGTTTTCACGTCTCAGGCTCGAAAATGACATTTCCAGAACAAATGACCATAACTACACTTCTAAAAGGGGAAAATTAATAGTCTTTTTTCTCAAAGTAATGATAAACCTGTGAGTTGGATGTAGAAAAGTCAGAATCAATATAGATGTTTTTTATTTTAAAGAAAATTCAGATTGAACATAGTAAAAAACTGTAGATTATAGTGTCCGTCCAAAATTACCCTTGGATGATGGTAAGGTAGACTAAAAGCTTTAGGAATCCAAAGTACAACATATAATAAGTACCCTGTATCAATATTGATGCAAAACAAGTGACATTTGACCTTTTTAGAGAGGTTTAGCAAAAAAAACTCCACCTCTGGGGTCATTTGGGTGGAAATGGACGTTGTTGCCGTTTCTCTGGAACCCATTGGTCGATTTTGATGATTGACATCTCTTTTGAACCGTTAGAGCCAATAGAATCGAAGGGACATTTCCACATACACACCAATGTTACCATTGAGAAGTGGGGGCTATGCGCACGCAGTTTGCCAAAAGCGAAACCTATTTTACGCTCTGAAATCCGAAAACTAGGTTTATTGCTGATGGATTATCAGAAATAATTTCAAAGTGACACAGACACATTGGATTGACCTATGGATTAACCTTCAGCAGCGTTTTGATCGTTTAAATGCCATTGAAGACAACTTTTAATCAGACAACAACAGAGGTTAGTTCTGCGTATAGGTACGCCAAACCGGTACTGGACTTGTAAAAAGTTTCGGTTCAAGTCCGGTTAAAACCGGAACGTCGGGAACCGGTACTTGGACTCGCAAACAAACTAGCACTTACATATATTCTCCTTTTTGTTATAAACCATCTAAAACCTTCCATAGATCGAGAAATGTGCGCTGAGAAAAGACGAAAAACATCGTGTCGGCTTCTGATATGGCGGCCATTACTGAACTCACGAAGTCTCGCAAAATATCGCAACTGCTCGCGAGATCTGTGTGACGTCAAGGGAAGCTAGCGATGTGATTGGCTTAGACATAGTGGACAGCGTGGTCGAGTAGTAGTCACTACAGTGTATACTGTATAGTAGGTGTGTAACAGTGTAATGCGTATAGTCTACTCCAGTGGTTCCCAAACTTTTTGTGCCCAAGGCACACCAAAGGACAAGTAAAAATCTCAAGGCACACCTATTGTGCAAAATAGCCCTCATAACACGTGTTATCACTCATATCATGTAAAATATGCATATGTGCATAATTATTTACTAATGCCAAATCAAATGTGACAAAGACAACTATATTACTCGTGAAATATTTATTAACGAAATATTTCAGAAATGAATTTGAAACTTTATCAAATTAGGCTTCATCAAAGCAGCAACACACTCATTTAAACCAGACAGGTCACAACATTAAAAATGAGGCAAAGGAAACTCAGCAGAAATTCAGCACAGAGAACTGTCAATGCAAGGAAGCTGCATTGTCCATGGTCCTGAACTACAAATTATAAATGTAACATTTCAGCAATCAGCATTGAAACATGTGCTATTGTAAATATTTTGCCGATATATTACACTACTTCGTTACTATCTACATAAAGTAACTCGTTACTTTACTCGCCGAGCACATGCGTGAGTGGCAATAACTTTCCTTACCAGCAGGCGGCGGTAGTGTGTATTTGTCATTCAAAACAGACAACAACCGGAAGACAGAGAAGAAGAACAGACTGCGTGATATAAACAAACAACAAATAGTGTGTGCGGTAGCTTCACCTTAGCATGTGTTCTTTGCAGGTGTGTGTTGAGGTTTGACGTGGTGTTTCCAGCAGTGGATAACAGCTTCTGGCCTGGACACAATTTGCACCTCACCGTCACATTCCTGTCTATTCTTCGGACGAACTCAAAATAATGGGCATACCTCCACCCCTCGAAAGTTATCGCTGACTCAGCCATGTTTATGCAGCACTGCACGTGGAGATGTGGACGCGCAAGTCGCGCAGATTACGTACATATATAAACCTACAAAGTACTGATATAGTACCTTAAAAAATAATTATTTTTGTGAAGTTGTATATTGCAATAATAACGTATGGTTGTCACAAAATCCCACGGCACACCCGAACTTGCCTCACGGCACACCAGTGTGCCGCGGCACACCGTTTGGGAACCACTGGTCTACTCTACACTACCTTTCAGCAAAGTTTTAGGGATTTAGGCTCAGTCAGCTCAGGGACTGTTTGGTTACTTTAGTTTGGTAAATGAAATAAATGTTTGAACTTTGTAGTAGTTCACTGTAGTTGCTGTCATAAGTCATTTGTAGACTAAGTGGCAAAAAATGTTTTTTTTACATTTGTACTTTGTAGAGAAATGTAGACACAAGTTGGAAGGGAGCACAATAAACCTGACAAGTTTGAATTTGAGCTGATTATGAGTTTATTTTCAATTGATAATTAGCTCACAATAAGTTCACTTTAGTTACTCACACAACTTGACACAAGCCATGGGTTCAGGTCCGGACTTATAAGTCCGGACCTGAACCTGAACCTGAATGTGAGTCCAGGTACGCAGCACTAGGTAAGACATATTGCCGTGTTTGCTACCTAATGCCACGTGTTGTGATGTCTGTTTTTGTTTCTAATGTCACGAGTTCTGTTCATGGAGTGATGATATAGATACCTATCAATTCTGTGTATTCTCACAATGCTAATCGATATGTTGGATGTGCAGTTACGATAAATAATAAGGGTGTTATACCGTGAGTTCTGTGCTAACGGCATTATCATTTTTCGCTCAGGGCTAATTCAGAGGCTCAGCGTTAGCCTTGTGTTTTTTTTTGAAAAAAAAAAAAAAATCATCAGTTAGCTGAGTTTCTTCCCGTTGCATGGACATGAAACATTCATAGTTTATTACATCTTAAGAAGCCCTCAGACACTGTTGCTTGCAGATGTTGTGGTTTCGGACCCGCCGAAGGGTCCGAGGGGCTTAAGAGGCTAAGTACAAACGGCATGTAGAGAGCACCAAATCGATGGCTTCGGGACTTCTCAGTTAACATTTCTGTCAACAACATTATCAGCAACATTTCTGTCTTCAATGTTTCCACAGATGGATTCCTGACTATTTGGGCTGACAAGGTGGTGAAACTGTCACAAAACATAATTTTCTCCTGGGATTAAGAAAGTATTTTTGATTGACTGATTGATCCAAGTCAATTCTGACATTGAAGGCAAAATAGTTTTCTCTGTCTAAATGTTAACACTGAACACTGAATTTCTTAAAATCGTATCCGTGGAAAGAGTTTTACAAAATATCTAATTCTTAAAGTTTCCTAAACAATGTTGGTTACAATACATGACAAATACTGTAGAAGAGGCAACGTTTAGAAAATACCTGTGTCAATGTATACTAAGTTTTAATCTTAGTTTTCTGAGGTTTTCTTTACCTGGGTCAGTATTTGTTTGACAGAACGCTGCGCCAGTCCAGGATTCCCAAAACAGAGCTGCCAGCTCCTCAGGTCGGGCCCCAACAGCTCCAGCACCAGACACATGTCTAACCACCAGACATTAAGGTCCGTTGTACAGGTCTGTAGACTATTCACTAGGTATTAAGTGTATGACACAATGCAAAACTGTCTGGTTCTAACATCTCTGAAAACAATGCTCTGGTAGAGATTGCAGAGATGTGTTCAATATATAAAATAAAGTTGATATTGACAGTCTGACCAGCACAAACCCTCACACATGAAAACTCTTCCGATCTGGCTTATGCCCAGTCTGTAAAAAGGATACGGACCCCGTTGACCCCGGCCAGCTTGAACTCATCGAGCAACTGAACGATCCTTTGACTAGAGGGACGACGGCTCGTAGGACCGGTTGCCTGATTAAAGAGAGAAGGGAAGGAGCTTTACAAGTAAGACTAAAAAAGCAGACAATAAATAAGACATAAAGAAGAAAACGATGAAAGGGCATTACGAATGTTGTACATTGCAATTTAGCATTGGTGAGGGTATTGTAGGGTGGAAAGGGATATAGTTGACAAGGGGTATACAAGAATTGTAAAGCCAAGTGCTTGGACAAATAGTAAGATAAATAGCATTTGACAGAAAGGGTAGGACATGATAGACAGTAGGAACAGCGGTCACTGACGCATCGTAGGAGAGCCAGTTCATCCTGTCCTGCCTGGGTGAAACCAGCTCCGCTCTTCAGGACCTTCACAGCAACGCTCCGACCCAGCCTGCTAACACAGACATTACATCAGATCTGCCCTGGGAAAGGAGAGCTGCTGAATCCACAGAAGAATGTATTTGTAATCATCATAAGAACCAAGTGAAAGAAAAGGGAATGTACAAAAACTATTAGAGGTGACTGGGTGGTTAAAAACAAAATGTGGTAAAATATATTTATGTACAATTGTTTGTTTAGTTGGTTATTTCGATGTTGTTCTAACTTGAATTATATCTTATTGTTGTCATTCCTCAGTTATAATCATTAATCATTCTCATGATTAATGATAGGAATGTGTACGTGTTTGTGTTCTTAGATCTGCTTATAACAATATTTCTCCATCCCTTCAGAGTATCGTTGAAGACCCACAGTCCAACTTTTAATTACTTTTGTAGTTATTGTGGGTCATTGAAATCATTTCCAATTTTAACAAATAATGATATATTGCATATATTACATTAGGTATACATTTTATTTTAATAAAAGCAAAACTAGCATATTGCACACAGTAAGCTATTTAACTTGGGAGGTAACTTTGCACCCAAAGCTTCCCCTTTTTTTAAATGATTTGTTAAGTAAATGTGGTATTATCAGGTCATAAAGCCTTATTGATGTTGTTGTAAGTGTGATGATTCTGTTTAGTTTTGGTTTTGTTGTGTGCTTTTTTTGTGTTTTCTTCTGTTTCCCCCCTCCCTTCTCTGTTTTTCACTGCAGGGCTGGTGTGTGACAGGGAGTTGGCTGGCTCCTCCCAGCAGCAGACGAGGCACACCTGTTTCCACTCACCTCTTCACCTGTTGACATAAAAGCCCGGTCCTCATGCCACTTCCCTGCCAGATAATTCCTTTGTGTTCGACCCTCTGGTGTGTCTCGCTGCTCTCCTCGTTCCTGTGATCTCTTCGCCTGGATTTTTGCCTCCTGTCCCTGACGTCTCCGTGCCAGCCAGCTTCCTGCCTCCACTGCCGTTTACTGTGCCTCTGCTTAAAATAAACTTTTTGATTTTGACCCTCTCTCTCTAAGTATTTTGCTTTGGGGTCCAATATCTCTAGGCCGTAACAGTAAGTTCCCAGCTTTGAAATTGAAAGTAGTCAACAGATAGGAACCAAGACTGATAGCTTCAGTTTAGGCAAAAACAAGACCCACAAAAGGGTAGTTCAAGGTCATTATTTAATATTAAAAATAGAGATTTTTCTAAATTATTTATAAAGGTGTGCAACTTTGCTAAGAAAAATTGTATAAAACAGAACTCAATTGTGGTAACTGATGCATTTTTTTTAAAATGTCAAGTAGTAGCGAACAATTGCATCGGAGCGAGCTTTGGTTGCATGCAGGTAAAAAGAGTTGGAACACATTGGCCAGAAAGCAATCGCTGAACCCATTGAACGTAGGACAAAGAATACACTTTTTAATGGTGATACAATTAACTATTAATGATTAATTGTTGATTGACTGGGCGTAGACATTTTCTCTCAACTCCCACTCCATTGGGGTGAAGTTACGTTCAGATGTAAACATGACCATTGCAAAGAAAATGAAGTCTTGGCCCAGATATCCAAAGGCTACACCAGAACCATGGAAATATCTGCGTTGGCTAAATCGTAATACCGATAGCCGATGGGTTCCGAGTCAAGAGTAGGGTCCATATAAATAGAAAATAAATGTAACCCTAACCCTAATTGTTGTACAGGTGCTAATTAAACCTACCTGAGGTCCTGACAGAGCCAGACGGTGGAGAAATAGCCCCATCCTAACTTAGACACCACCTGGTATCGTCTGTTGAATGTGTCACCTATATGGACAGGGTGGTATCCACCTGAAAGTTAAAAACAAAAGAGAAAGCTTATATTATTCAATGACAGAAATGTGAAACCTTTAAATCTTACAAAACACATTGTTCAACTGGTGTATAGAAAGCTTAGAGAGAAATGACTAAATGTGGCACTAAAGCTATTTCTGGTATTGCAACTTCCTCTAAGCTATAACATGTCTGTGGTGAGTGATACATTAAAATCTCCCAGCGAGACATGATGCATGAGCCCGGATCAGTTCTGTCAGCCAGCATGACACAAAGGTTTCGGACGTCGTCAGAGATCTAGAAATCGCATCTCTATATCTACTAAAAGTGAGCATGATATATATATATTTTTTGCCGAGTCAGGTATATGTGGTTTCACATACTCAGCAGGTTATTTGGAGGTTTAATATGGAGTCAGATTTGGGTCAATATTCTAGCGCGTAAAACAAGCTACTCACGAGCGGAAAATGTGCTTTTACACGTGCATAAAATGACTCTCGCGCACAGATTAAACCCCCCCGAGTGGCTATGCGCTCGCTCGCGAGAGAGACAGCCCTCTTGCTCCCTCGCGGGAGTGTCAGCCTCACTCGCTCGCAGAGTCTGTCTACGCGCGCGTGAAAAGTTTCTGACACTTTGGGGCGGAGCCACTGGACTTTGATTGACAGCTGCCAGGAACCCCGGAGTTGCCAGGTTTGATAAATGCCTGAACTACCAAGAGCCGAGGAGTGACAGCTGCAAGATCAGTTGGACGAGATTGAATGGTAAAGTTGTCCATAAAAAACTATTATATTCGTAAAGTGTACAGCTAATATATATATCAATTCATTTGATATAAAAAATGACATTAATTCTAGGAGTGCAATACTTTTACAAACACTATAGTAATAATATGCATTCACTATGACAATATCATGCTATTAGGAGTGTTCTACTGTATAGTGTGTTTAAAAAACAACTACAGAAACACTATATATTATACTATTTAAAATAATATAGGAATACTACAAAGATCTAGATACAGAGTATTACTATTGAAATATTATAGGGCTACTATAGCTAATAAAATGGCACTACAGAAAAAACTATAGTAATACAATAGCTGCTGAAAAATACTACAGAACACTACAAACTTACTATAGGACACTATACAACTCTTATAGTATACTATAGTAATAGCCTACTATAGTTCATTTATAGTTCATTTCGTAAGGGAGGTGCATACAGCAGACAGTATAGTAGCAGTTTTCGACAGATACAGCCCACTCAAAAATATATTGTTTTATATAAAATTAATTAATATATATATTAGCTGTACACTTTACGAATATAATAGTTTTTTATGCACAACTTTACCATTCAATCTCGTCCAACTGATCTCGCAGCTCTCACTCCTCGGCTCTTGGTAGTTCAGGCATTTATCAAACCTGGCAACTCTGGGCTTCCTTGCAGCTGTCAATCAAAGTCCAGTGGCTCCGCCCCAAGGTGCCAGAAACTTTTCACGCGCGCGTAGACAGACTCCACGAGCGAGTGAGGCTGACACTCCCGCGAGGGAGCAAGAGGGTTGTCTCTCTCGCGAGCGAGCGCATAGCCGCTCGCGGGGGTTTAATCTGCGTGCAAGGGTCATTTCATGCGCGTGTAAAAGCACATTTTCCGCTCGTGAGTAGCTTGTTTTGCACGCTAGAATATTGACCCAAATCTGACTCCATATTTAAGCAGAGAACTGCACAGCTGGCAGGGATAGAAAGAGGAAGAGGGATCGAGGTCAGGATGCCACATTAGCAAAAATATTCTGCAACTTTAATTGTAATAAAATAAGGGAGGGACCGAGGTTGAGGGTCATGAGAACCATTCAAAGGTCACAAACCAAAAAAGCTTGGAAGGTATTTCACACTGTAAGATGTCCCGATCAAAACTTATCTCAGTTGTATTTTATAACCCCAGATGGTAAAGATTACCATTAGTTTACTTGGAATGGGTTTTATTAGCCTTGCTGTCACTCAAGAGCACAATAATCTCTATAAAAAGATATCTGCGTGAATGCAGAATCTCTACATAAAGATGTTAATATTAGAAGCATTCTTGTTTGTCATCCGAGTAGCCTTGACCAATCATGTTTGAGCGAACTTGGGTTCTTACAGGTAAAAAAACCATAAGCTAACTGTTGACAATGTATAGGCTTTAAATAGCTTATTATTTTATTTGTATTCATCTGTTGACCTCTGTGTACAGAGCTAAGCCTTATACGTTGTCTGTCAACTCAAACTCCATTCTTCTGTCTCAAGTTTCCAGTAGGACTGCAAAACATTACTACCTCAAAGAAAATAAATACTCTGGCCCCAATATCTGTAACATGTAACTGCCTTTAAAGCGCTAGCGGATAAATTCCGAGATTGAAGGGACATTGGTCAAGTAATACATTTCTCTACAAATATGAATGATTGCAATTGTTGTTGCTGACAATGGTGGCCTCCAATGACTTCAAACCAATCGGAATCTATAAATTCTTAAACATTTCTTGAAGGGGCTATTCCTTTTTGAAGCAAAATACATACCTTGTACTCCGGCCAATAGATGGCACTGTATACAATCGTGACAACTAAAAACTGCTGTACCACCGAAGAAGAAAAAAGTCACGGCTATTCAGTTAACGCGACCTCTGCTCAGGTGCGACTTGTAGTCCGGAAAATACGGTAGCTACAACCTTCCAAAAATTGGCGGAGGAGAAATATAACGGCATCCTGTTTTCTATTGATGTATTACTGACTGTATATATTTTAAACAGTGTCCTTCCTTAGCTTGCTTATACACCAGTCTATACTGTCGATGAACGCATCGTTTAGCGCAATACAGGCTGTACTGAGGGCATGAAAAGGCAAGTGTGACATTGGCAGCGTTGACATCTGCAGATGATGAATGGAGTTAAGAGACCCTGCTGTACCATAGCAGTATTCTCCAGGGTCCTCGGAGTCCTGGCTGTCCTTTGGATCCAGCTGCTCATGGCATCCAAGGGCCTCCAATTTATGAGATGACCTAGAAGCAGAAAAACAAACGTCATATCTTGATTCTATAGTCTCCAGCATTACGGCCTGTGCATCTGTTGTGTCAGTGTCGAGTTGCTGGGGGAAGCCGAGAGAGTTGAACTACTTTTAGAGTTTTGCAAAGGCTCATCTTGCATGGAAACTTGTCGCAGACTAAGATTGGACGAGCAGCATCGGAAGTGGCACTATTTCTGACTCAACAGTAAATCATTTTGCAGTTTGTTCATGCAACCTGATATCATCCCAGCTGATTTAGACATCTACTGTAACGGTGGATTTGGTCACGTCATGTCTGAGAATACTCAACACAGGTTAGATTTATGTATGGCTGGATGGGGATACAGTAGATTTACGATATGGCAGCCTAGTTCTGGGATTTACTGATCATAAAAAGTTCAGGAATTCAAAATGTTATAAAGGTTTGATGACTGATGGTATGAGGGCTGTTTTACAATACCGTTTAGGTCACCTCTGTGATGTCTAAAATAACATGCTTTTTTGTGCAGTGCTAAACTTAACAACATTGCTGTTGTCATGGAAAAAAAATACATTTAGTAGCCAAACTGCATATTGAGTTTCATAAAAATGAAAATTAATCTATGAAAGAAAACACAATGTATTTTCAGCTAGGAGAATTATTGATTATTTTTGTCCTTTCAGGTTTAAAAACACAAGCCGTCTGCAGGTAAAGAGTTGGTTGTATTGCGATGACATCTATCGTTTTTCTCACAGATCTAAAAAGTTTCCGTACTTACGTATGATTCTGCTCAGATGCTATATTATCGGAGCGTGGAGTTCTCTGCATGGTGTAGTTCAGCAGGTGCTAGCTGAGTAATGACCTGGTACCTTGAGTAAAAAAGTGGTGGATATCCAAAGCAAGCAGAGTTCAAACTTTTTGCACAAAGCAAGAAGAGAGACAGAACAATAGCGATAGAAACGGTTGGACTACTTAAAAACAGTAGAAGGGGGGGGATCAGGGGTTCTGCAGAGCCTGGAGCCGTAGTCAGCACGGTCTAAACATGGAAATCCCCAGCAGCCTTTTAATTAACTAACCGTTTCTCACATTTAAATCCTTCACTCCCGGTCTTCCTCACTGTATCTGTATTCCTTTGGGAAAGACAAAACAGAGATCAGAGGGGGCTTACAAACCAGCACTTCACAAGGAGAGAGAGAGAGAGAGAGAGAGAGAGAGAGAAGAGAGAGAGAGAGAGAGAGAGAGAGAGAGATGAGAGAGAGAGGATGAGAGAGATAGAGAGCGAGAGAGTCCGATAGAGAGTATAGAGCGAGCGAGTTACGACGACCCATAAAGACGTATATGCCGTCTCGCAAGTACAGCTGCTGCGTTCTTATTTCCCACCCGTCTCAAGGGGAGTTTGTCGAACCCTTTGGCCGCTGGATCACTAAATGCTAACCTGCTTGAAATGGGATCCCCGTCCCCAACAATATCACCTTCTTTGGAAGAAGGTCGGGGCGGAGACGTGTTGTATACACGTGCAGACTATTAATTGTGAAAATGTCATATATTATAGTTTGGTATTATATGATATATTAATGCTGTCAAAATGATCGCGTTAACGGCGGTAATTAATTTTTTGAATTAATTGCGTTAAAATATTTAACGCATTTAACGCATGTGCAGAATGGCCCGCCCCATACGTGCCACCAGTGGCAGCACCAGGGGGTAGGCTACACCCATACCAAGAAATGGCTTAGCCCCACCATGAAAAATGATGTTAAAGCAAGCAAAATAAAGTCCGCCAACTCGCGCCGAGTAAATTGCACAGACAGCAGTTAGTAAGATTGATTTCAGTAGCCACTTGTCTGGAAATACCGAAGACCAGAAACGGTTTTGAAAACTTTTGTCACTTAGTGATCGTCTTCTCAATAGAACATCTTTGATAATGTCTTCTGGCCAATCAGAATCAAGATAACGGCGTGGTGTTGTCCCGACGGAGAATACTTTTGCTGTAGTAGGTACGGTGGCCCTGAAGTGCAAGACACCACAGCATTTCACAAAACGATACAACATTTCACAAAACGCTACAGCATTTCACAAAACACCACAGCATTTCAGAAAACACAACAGCATTTCACAAAACGCCGCAGCATTTCACAAAACGCCACAGCATTTCAGAAAACACAACAGGCTTGTTTGAGACAAGCGAGACCTGCGCAGTTGCGATCAACGTCTTGCTAGTGCGTTGCATGATGGTTAGTCATTTTGTCCGACTTGCTCTGGAGGCTCGCCTACATGAGACGTTGAAATCTCGCGGGACAAAGACGCCCGCAGCCTTGAGAGCGAGGCGCGGCGAGGCGGCGCAGTTCCTCTCCACGGGCTGCGGAAGCGAAATGCTTGATGGGAAACGACTCGCTGGTATCTCGAGCTGAGCGCTCATTGGTGGTTTTTACCCCGTGCTGGTGATGAAACTCTCCAATTGGCTCAGTAAAAGTTTGTTGTTGTTTTGTGTCAGTTTTACGTCGTCACATCCATTCCCATTTTTCATCATTGTTCCACAATGTTTATCATCATGAAATTAATATCCATATATTTTATACTATACTTGCACTGCTTACCGTTTTCATACTTTATATATCTTAGCACATTCATACACACTGTTCATACTGCTCACAGGCTGATATCTAGTGTATTCATACCCCTCACTGTTTATTCATCATTCAATTCATTCTATATTTTATTCTGTCTATTGTGTACATTACTTTTCACTTCACTGCTTGTTGCACCTGGTTAGAAGCTAAACTGCATTTCGTTGTCTCAGTACCTGTAATATGGGCAATAACATTAAAGTTTAATCTAATCTTGAGCAGGAACAAATGTATTTACTTAGTACATATCTGACATTAACGATTAAACACATGTGTGCATTCTTTATAAATGCAAACCGAGTCAAACCGACTCCGGAGGTGGCGGTATGCACCTTAAAGTTGTTTGCAATCCGCCAAAAAACCGAGAGAAGAAGAAGAAGAAGACGAAGCCGAGTCCGAGCTGTCCGACTTCAGGCGAGCTTTTTGAGACCTCCCCCGGCTGCGATCGGCTATTCTCGTCTACTTTCGAGGCGAGCCGCAACGCGTCTCAAACAAGCCTAACAGCATTTCAGAAAACATCACAGCATTTCACATTGGACGGAAAGGGTATTCCTTAGGGAGAACACTTCTTGTTTGTGATTGGACAGAGCCAGCCATAGAAGCACTGCTGTGATTGGTTGTTTTTGCTGCCAGTCAAGAAATGACGCTGCGTGATTGGCCCAACACATCAGCCGTTAGCTGTTAGCACACACTCAGAGCTCACAGCTCCTCATATCTGTTCAGAAACTGGACAAAAGTTAAACATACAAAACACAGACTGTCTATGTCATTTTGAATACAGTCGCTGCTTTATTTATGTCTGTATGACGTTGTTGTGAGTGTTGACGGAGCAGCTACAGGTTAGTTTAGCCTGATCGATCCGATTCCGATAGGATTTACATGGAGATACGGCCCGCCCCCTCTCCAGCGTCTTGTTTGAATGACAGGAGTAAACACAGAATTAATGCTTTATTAATTCATGGTTTTTAAGGGGCTTATCTCCATATAAATACTATGGGAGATACCAACTACAACTAAATGAACATATTTGACCGTGATTTAATTGTAATACACGTTTCAAAGTGATGCCGAAGTAACTACATACTGATAACGGTTAGTAAAAACCATGAATTAACGCTTTGACAAGTCTGCAGATAAGACGGCAGGCGAAAAGCTTTTAAAATGCGTGTTTTCTGAATGGAATCGGATCCATCAGGCTAAACTAACCTGTTGCTGCTCCGTCCACACTCACAACAACGTCATACAGACATAAATAAAGCAGCGACTGTATTCGCCATGACACAGACAGTCTGTGGTTTGTACATGTTTAACTTTTGTCCAGTTTCTGAACATATGTTTGTTTGTTTGTTTGTAGCCTTTATTTAACCAGGTGAAGCCCCTTGAGATCAAAAGATCTCTTTTTCAAGGGTGACCTGCAGGACATTAGTTACACATGTAACGTAAAAACAACAGAACAACAATAAGGATGACAAACAACATAATGTACAGGGTACAATATATGAGGAGCTGTGAGCTCTGAGTGTGTGCTAACGGCTGATGTGTTGGGACATATTTCGCTGTTGGGTGTTGACCAATCATGAAGCGTCATTTCTTGACTGGCAGCAAAAACAACCAATCACAGCAGTGCTTCTCTGGCTGGCTCTGTCCAATCACAAACAATAAGTGTTCTCCCTAAAGGAATACCCTTTCCGTCCAATGTGAAATGCTGTGGTGTTTTCTGAAATGCTGTTGTGTTTTCTGAAATACTGTGGCGTTTTCTGAAATGCTGTAGTGTTTTGTGAAATTCTGTTGTGTTTTCTGAAATGCTGTGGCGTTTTCTGAAATGCTGTAGTGTTTTGTAAAATGCTGTAGTGTTTTGTGAAATGCTGTAGTGTTTTCTGAAATGCTGTGGTGTCTTGCATTTCAGGGCCACCGTAAGTAGGTGCACATAACTGGTACGCATGCGCGGCAACAATCTGAAATGCGTACCGTCACTTGTGTCACAAAGCGCATTTGCGTACCGACGTACTTGTGAAGCTTTTCCAGAAGGCGGTTAGATCACCCGCCCCCCACCTGTGTTGATAGAAATCAACACGTAATGAAATAAGACCCCACACGGTTTGATGATTGATAGGTGTGTGGGCCGACTTTCATTTTCACACACAGAACAATGTTATAATAAACATACATACATAGGCTACTGTATGTTAAATGGATATATCCGCCTTCTTTCATTTATCTTTCCATTCCCACAACAATATACATAAAGAAATGGCATACTTTGGACATAGGTCCTTTGGCGACATTCCAGGATCCCGCCTACTGCAAAACAGACCAGAACCAGGTTACGACATGCTTTTATTCCGGCACTGATTACCTGATTCCGATCAGCTGTCTGGCCTCCGGCCGAGCCACTCCCTTCACTCCAGCAGCCAGCGCCCTAACCACACCCCACCGCCCGACTCAGGCCGGGATCCCGCCGGCCGCAAGCTGACTCTCTCCTCCCCCCCCCCCCCCCCCCCCCCTCCGCTGAGCGAGAGAGGAAATCAGCCATGACCATCCGGTTACCCGGCCTGTGGATCACCTTGAAGTTGAAAGGCTGTAACGCCAGATACCACCGAGAGTGATCCGAGCGTTGGCATCCTTCATGCGGTGGAGCCACTGGAGCGGGGCATGGTCCGACCAGAGGGTGAAAGGGCGCCCCAGGAGGTAGTACCGCAGGGCACCGACCGCCCACCGTATGACGAGGCACTCCTTTTCCACCGTACTGTCGTTCACCTCCCTCTGGGCGAGCATACGGCTAATGTACAGTACGGGGCGGTCGACCCCCTCTACTTGCTGGGACAAAACGGCCCCCACCCCACTGTTCGAGGCGTCGGTCTGCAACACAAAAGGGAGAGAGAAGTCAGGAGAATACAGAAGCGGCTTACCACAGAGGGCTTTTTTAACCCTCTCAAACGCCAGCTGACACCGCTCCGTCCACTGGACCGGATCTGAAGCACCCTTTCGGGTCAGGTCGGTCAGGGGACTGGTCAGCTCCGAAAAGGACGGGATGAACCGCCTGTAGTAGCCGGCCAGCCCCATGAACCTCCTGACCTCTTTTTTCGTCTTGGGCGCCAGACAGGCTGAAATGGCGGTTGTTTTCTCTACCTGTGGCCGCACCTGCCCACCGCCCAAGTGGTACCCCAGATACCGTACCTCCCTCCGTCCAAACCGCACACTTCTTCGGGTTGGCCGTGAGCCCCGCCTGCCTCAGGGACTCGAGCACTGCCCCCACCTGCTGCATATGCTGCTCCCATGTCCCACTGTGAATGATGACATCCTCCAAGTAAGCAGCAGCATATGCAGAGTGGGGACGCAGCACCCGGTCCATGAGCCGCTGGAAGGTGGCTGGAGCTCCGAACAACCCGAAAGGAAGTGTGATGAATTGGTATAAACCATACGGAGTGGAGAAGGCCGTTTTTTCCTTAGACTCTGGAGAAAGGGGAATCTGCCAATAGCCCTTGGTTAAATCCAGCGTTGTGTAAAAGCGAGCAGTGCCTAGCCGATCTAGGAGTTCGTCGACCCGGGGCATTGGATAAGCATCGAATTTGGACACCTCGTTCACCCTGCGGTAGTCCACACAGAACCGGATTGACCCGTCGGACTTACGTACCAGCACGACGGGGGAACACCAGTCACTGGTGGACTCTTCTATCACTCCCATCTCTAGCATAGCCTGAAGCTCCGCCTGCACAATTTTCCTCTTGTGTTCAGGCAGCCGATAGGGCCGTGAACGAATGGCCACGCCCGGGGGCGTTTATATGCGGTGGTGTATGAGAGAGGTGCGCCCTGGCAGCGGAGAGAACACGTCGGTAAACTGCCTTTGCAACAAAGCAACGTCTGCTCTCTGGCCCGGTGAGAGATTGTCACCACAACAGACCGGGGCTAATTTGTTGCTTTTAATTACCTCCGGTCCCAACTCATCTCTCTCAATCACCGTGGTGGCCAGAGAAACAGACGCCACCTCCCTCCATGCTTTCAGGGGGTTAAGGTGGTAAATCTGTGTTGCTCCCCCCCTGTCAGAACGCACCACCTCATAATCTGCGTCCCCCACTCGTCGTGTGACCACGAAGGGTCCTTGCCACTTGGCGAGTAGTTTAGAGCTAGAGGATGGGAGTAATTCAAGCACTTTATCTCCCGGTGAAAATTGTCTCAGTTTCGACCCTCTGTTGTACAGGCGCTGCTGACGTTCCTGAGCCTAGAGCCAATTCTCCCGTGATATCTGCCCCAGTGAGTGGAGTTTTGCTCGCAGGTCCATAACGTACTGTATTTCGTTTTTACTGGTGCTTGGACCCTCCTCCCAGTTTTCCTTAACTAGGTCCAAAACACCCCAGGGCTTCCTACCAAATAACAGCTGATAGGGAGAAAATCCCGTGGAGGACTGGGGCAGCTCCCGCACTGCAAACAACAGAGGATCTAGCCATTTATCCCAATTACGACTATCTTCGTGAACGAACTTACGAACCATGTTCTTTAGTGTTTTGTTAAACCATTCCACCAGGCCGTCGGTCTGCGGATGGTAAACACTAGTCCGTATTGAATGGACGCCCAGTAGTACAGCTCGCGTAGTGTGCGTGACATAAACTGTGTGCCCTGGTCAGTCAGGATCTCTTTCGGGATCCCGACTCGGGAGATAATGTGAAACAGTGCCTGCGCGACGCTCTTTGCAGAGATATTACGCAGCGGCACTGCTTCGGGATATCGCGTTGCCCCCTCCGTGTCCGTTTCCCCCTCTACGTCGTCAGCCGCCTCAGACTCTCCACTAAACACAGCATACAACTCACAATTCCCTGCCGTCCATGAACGCACCCCCATAGCCCCCGCTAGCTTAGCAAACCCCGGCCAATTAGTTCCCAAAATCAAGGGGTGCGTAAGGCCAGTGCTAACTCCAGCCCTGACTCTATACTTTTTCCCGTTATAAGAAATTTTCAGCGTCACCTCCGGGTACTGGTGAATATCCCCATGCACACACCTCACCTTCACCCACGATGCTTCAATCAATGCCCCAGGCCGAACCAAGCGCTGATGGATCATCGTCTGATTACAGCCCGTGTCCATCCAACCCAGTCTCATAAAAAAACGTGTAATAACTACGTTGGTCCACAACGTAGGACGTAGTATTTCTACAAAAACGCCTCTGAAATTGTAAGATCCCTACGTTTTTTTTCACCATTCATTCCAATGGCTGGCGTCTATGTCACGTGATCTTCACATTTCTCCCTGCAGAAAAAAGAAACATGGCCGAACTTCGTTTTATTCTCGGTGTAAAATGCCTATTTTAAAGTTAGTTTGGCCATTAAAATGCGTTTTGATGTCATTTGATGCGAGAAATATGAGTTGTTATTTCAGATTATGTGTGCAGTGGATGCACATGATCTTCAGTTTGCTAGTTATTACGAAGATTACTTCAGGAAATTGTGTCTATACAACGTTTTCATTGTCACCAAGGTGGTTGCTAGGGATGCTATCGATATTATTTCTGTTATGTTGTGTAACTGTTTAATGGTGTTATCTTTATTGCTACCCCCTTCCACGTCAATGTATAGTGTTGGTCCACAGCGCAAACGTATTAGTTTAACAAAATCCGCATCTAAAATTGTGGCATAGATACGTTATTTTCCCCTGTGCAATTCTCCATTTACTCAACAATAACACATAATTATCCTTGTGTTTATTTATTTGTTTG
The DNA here is from genome assembly GCF_902827175.1 of Gymnodraco acuticeps. NCBI lineage: Eukaryota > Metazoa > Chordata > Actinopteri > Perciformes > Bathydraconidae > Gymnodraco > Gymnodraco acuticeps. The sequence continues at coordinate 1,857,118 of NW_022991444.1, read as the reverse complement.
ATTAATAAACACAAGTTGGAGTCCGTCAGGACCGAGGGTTGGAGCAGCTCATTTGCTTTACAGAATATTACACCCGGAAGTAAGTATTCTCTCCGCTTCGCTTGACAAACCCCGTGATAGTCCTCAAGCTCTGTGATTGGAGAGTGTGCCGAGCCTCAAACAGCACTTGAAATGGGATGGAACCACGGCAGACTGTCCAAAACTGGATTTGAACGTGTCCACCCCGTCCCCCCCTCCCCCACCCCGTCCCCAGAACTACACATGCTGGCTATTGTGTTTCGCAACATGCTCTATGGCACTCCTCTACTGGGAGTTAGTTTTAAAAGATGTTTTCGTATTTCCCATAATAAGAAGTGGCCAGTATTAAACTGTGTACATCCCTGGAGGTTTAGGGGATAGGAAACACTCAAATGTAAAACATATAATTAATAAATGGGTGAAAATTGCTTGTGCCCATAATGGGCAGCATTAATATATACCCACATGCCAGCTAAGGTCAGAAGAGTTTTATTTAACAGCTGGTCTTATGTCTGTGACCCCTCCTGTTGTTAATTGATAAGCCTGAAACATGCACTTGTCAAGGTTCAGAGGCACATTTTGCAAATATGGCAGTAGCCATTGATCATCTTAAGATAAGATATACTTTATTGATCCCAAGTTGGAAACATTTGCGTTACATCAGCATGTGTAACAGTTGTAAATATGCAGTGGTGTTTATTTGTAAATCATTTTAGTATAATCACACAAATGCTGTGTTTTATATTTAATAATTCTGTGTTCTATATTTATTGATTGTTCAATACCTGACAAGGCCGGAGATGAAAAACTTTGGTCGCAGATTCCTCAACAGTGCATTACAAGACATCTGATCAATATGTGTGTATAGCTCCACCATTAAACTGTCGTATTCTGCACATTTCTTATACTATCTACATACATCTTATATAAGAGTATAATACACATGTATAATATCAGTTAAAATAAGTGCTTCAACATAGTTAACATTGCTGGAGGTATACACAAAGTTTTTCATTCATTGCATAACTACACCGTTTGTGTATATGATATGTCAATAAACCTTAGACAATCTTGAAATCTTGAAAGGGATGTGCAAAATAGTCATTATATACAGTGTTTAATTAACTATTAGTAGAGAATAACGAGTAATGAATATACTTTATAGGGATCCTATTAATATCTAATAATAAAAATAATGAAATTCAATAACATGCTTTAACCACTAGGTGTCCCTTTATATCAGCTGTGCACCTTTATGGTGTAAATACAGCCTATCTACCAATTGGATCAAATATAAAAGTGAGCTGAATTAGTGTTGATACTGCAAGGAGACGTATTGTGTGAAAAGAAATGTAAGATGTTGTTTAATGGCTGATATATTTATGATCCACGTCACGTTTTCAGTTCCTCATGTTTGTCTAGAAGTCTTCTCATCAGGGCTCTATAAATACAGAACTACGGCAGATATGTAATTTGTAATGCAGCCGAACCGTGTATTACAATGCCGTTATGTGATGACTTTCAAAGAAAAAAGCAAGCACACTCGGAATAAAGTGTTTTCGGTCTGTTTCCGGTATTTGTTTATGACGATGTGCTGTGAGATGTGAGACTGGAATTGCACAGGAGAAAATAACGTATCTATGCCACAATTTTAGATGCGGATTTTGTTAAACTAATACGTTTGCGCTGTGGACCAACACTATACATTGACGGGGAAGGGGGTAGCAATAAAGATTACACCATTAAACTGTTACACAATATAACAGAAATAATATCGATAGCAGCGTCCCTAGCAACCACCTTGGTAACAATGAAAACGTTGTATAGACACAATTTCCTGAAGTAATCTTCGTAATAACTAGCAAACTAAAGATCATGTACTTCCACTGCACACATCATCTGAAATAACAACTCATATTTCTCGCATCAAAGGACATCAAAACGCATTTTAATGGCCAAACTAACTTTAAAATAGGCATTTTACACCGAGAATAAAACGAAGTTCGGCCATGTTTCTTTTTTCTGCAGGGAGAAATGTGAAGATCACGTGACATAGACGCCAGCCATTGGAATGAATGGTGAAAAAAAACGTAGGGATCTTACAATTTCAGAGGCGTTTTTGTAGAAATACTACGTCCTACGTTGTGGACCAACGTAGTTATTACACGTTTTTTTATGAGACTGGGTTGAATATACTGTCATTCATGGCAACATTGAATGTTGTCTGATTTTGTCACAGACACATATTTCACAGCGGCTCCCCCGCAGGCTGTTCTTTGCCCTTTGAACTCACACTAATTGCCTTTTAAAACTACTACTTTGCACATTTTTCTAGTGTGCAGTTTATATATGTGTGTACCTATGTTTTTATGTTGTAGTATTCGAGTGAATTTTCCTTAAATAAATTACTTTGTTTAAACAATGGTCTCTGTCATTGATGTTGTGCAGTTACTAGCCCCGCTTGTGTCCTGCACTTTGCCACGGTGACTGGGCTTTATTTTTCGACAAATAACAGTCCAGACCTCATGGGGAAATTCAATAATAGCCACTAAATGTTTTTTTAAAGAAAACATAATGTGTTGACATTGATATATTACAAAACATATCCCTGAGTTTAACATTGTTCATTAGTGCCACGGTACATAAGCACATACTGTAGGAAAGCAACAAAAAAAAAGCTACAGATAAATGCACTATGCATTGCTGCCTGAGAACATGCACAGCTTGAAATGCTATTAATATATGCATGAAGTTTAAAAAATGCTCTTGTTTCTTTTACTAATTACAATGCTTTGCAACATGTATCTATCCATTTTCATTCAGTCTTCATACGCGATGCTGTTTCTTGGTGAGCTTGACTCCAATGAGGTGAAGAGGCTACAATTAAGTTTATAATGTAGTCTCTGGATGTTCTCAGACATCTAGGATTATGTTCTTGTGAGTACCTGGGCATAATTGGGAATTGGGAATTGATCACATTTTCAGGTTCGTTTATTTATTTTTTAAAACTGATAAAGTTATACATTTGGTGTTCTAAGACCTGGGATGTATGTCATACACGTGTGCCATGGCATACACTGGGAACTACACTGTGTTGTGTGTCCACTTGCACTTCATCCCCTCGTCACCCTGTTTGTATATAAGTCCTGGTTTTCTGTCCTGTTCTTGTCGGTTCCTTGTTTGTCTATGTCATGAAGTTCTGTTTTTTCCGTGTTGATTGTTGTTACTTGAGTTCCTGTTCTGTCTGTTAAATATACATTTTTGTTAAGTTTTCTGCTGTCTCCAGTCTCTGCATTTGGGTCCAACCACTCCTTGCTTCACATGAGAATGATTGATTTGTACTATATATCGAATTGCTTTTTTTGCCATTATTGTATTGTTGTTATTAGTGCTTTTGCAGGGAATTATTATTATTATTACTTTAAATCTCATAGATATTAACACTATTATACATATGGCTGAAATAATCATCATCATTAATTGTTTTGTGATATTATGTCCCTCTTGTTTTCATATATATATATATTAGGGCTGTCAAACGATTAACATTTTTAATCAGATTAATCACAGCTTAAAAATGTATTAATCATGATTAATCACCATTCGAACTATGTCCAAAATATGCCATTTATTTATGTATATTGTTGTGGGAATGGAAAGATAAATGAAAGAAGGCGGATATATCCATTTAACATACAGTATCTATGTTTATTATAACATTTTTCTGCGTGTCAAAATGAAAGACAACCCACACACCTATCAATCATCAAACCGTGGGGTCTTAATTCATTACGTGTTGATTTCTATCAACGGGGGAGTACTTCAGGAAAGTCGACAGAGGGGGGGGGGGGCGGCTAGTGGAGTACTTCGTGACCACAGAGTGTGAACGTTGTGATCAGCTGTTTTAGCGCAGTTCTCCAGTGAAGGAGGGGGGAGCAGGGTCGGCTCTAGAACAAATCGAATGGGGGGGCAATCATTTACCAAGGGGGGGCACACACTGCCGTCAACAACCAACACACAAACACCAACGCAACTTCAAAAAACATGCTGTAAAGCAGGGCTCGACATTATAAATGACCCGCTGGCCCGGAAGCACTATTTAGACACCCCGGGCCAGCATAATGTACTTTCCACTTGCCCGCTCGGGCCACTAAAAATATTGCTTTAAAAAAATAAATGGTCCTGTGGTATTCGTATTTTGACTAGCAATTTAGTTAAATTGTTTCGTTAACGCTACAACATAGCATTTCGTGAGTCGGTTGTCGTTGTTGGGTGGAAAGCAAACAGCGCGAGCAGGCTCCCGTGAGCGGCAGCGCGCTCCTTCACTACAGAGTATCGCGCCACCTAACCATTCGCCAAACATTTTTTGAATACCAGCGGTAACCGGCCAAGCGCCGGGCAAAAAACAATCTTCAAATAAAAGAAAGTCACCGGAGGAGTTAAAGGAGAGTGACAGGGAGTATGAGAAGAAGAGGGAGAGAACGTTTCAGCCAGCTTGATCGATGGAGTTGGCTTCTAGTGGTGCAGTGACGCATCCTAAAACCCTTTTATAATCTATCATTAGATTTAAGATTATAAAATTATAAAAGTAGGGTAGACATGTGGAGATTATCCGGCTGAACAAAACGTGCATTTATCAAACAGGTTTGTTTTCCACAGACCTTATTTCCAGCTATTTTCCAAAACCCTGTGGAGAAATCCCATTGCTTTTTGTCGAGGGAACCAGCAGCTTACTTCCTGGTTTTATGACGCGTCACTGGCTGCACCTCTCAATACGATGCCAATACAAACAAGGTCTTCTGTCGGCTCTGTACATCAATGCCGACCTATGCTGACAAGTAAGTGAAGAGTAGAAAATATAAAGGTATTGGCTAAAGGGAAATGTCACAGCAGTTTAGGATAATGAAGGTTCTAATCTAATCTATTACATAGCCATTACATTTCTAACTCCTGATGACAGGAAGGCAGAAAGTGCATTATACAAATAATAATACTCATAATAATAGCAGACATTATTTAGCAATGACTACAATATCATTATTTTAATAAACCAAATATGAACAATTGAGGAAAATGAGGAAGAACTGATGATTCAAATGTTGTAGTACAAGTTGTAATGTAGTTAGTGCATAAATTACTATTGCAACTGTAAAGGAATATTTTGGTCTTGTTAAAGTATATAGAGTTTAGTGAACTGTCCTCGGGAATCTGTTTAATATGGTTGAAGTGTATTCCTGCCTGTAATGTGATCCATAGCTTCTCAGGAAGACACAGGTCAAGAGGTCATCTGATGTCTTGTGGGGGAGAAGCTTGGCTCATGTGGGTTTACAATGCAACGAGTCTTTGTCTCGACATCTGGCATGCATTAAAGGAAAACCTGCGTGTTTTAGGGCCCTCCTCTTCTTGTCTGTATAGTTGGGTTCTTGGCGCTTTTAGGCTTCAGAGTTTGCTGGGATCTTACATGAGAACTGTGATATGCTGTGAACTCTCCGGCCGTTCAGGCTCTCAATAAATATCAGTGTATTGACAGGCGAATCCAGTTTCCCTCATTTGATGATGCGCTCAACATTGCTGCAAAGAAGTTTTTACTTCACATTTTGGCGTCACGAACAGTTACCAACAAATCGTCGAGCTGGTGAGTGTAATTTCAAATCTATATTTTGACATTGCCTCGCCAGACTCTGTGATTGACGGTATAAAATTACCTGTGGAACAGATAGATGCAATATTTTTGGTTTCCTCTGTGTGTATGCACGGCAAATATTCGGAGAGACCTTAAAGAGGGCATCAGTAATGTGGAACTTCGGTTTAAAAGCAATGTAAAGATTTGTACTGAAACGAATCGCCGAATTCTGGAGATTTCAACGGTTTAACTAGTTAAATCAACTCGCCTCGAAATTTTCCTGTTGCTGCTGCGGGTGCAGGGTGTGGGTAATTCCCCTCCCCCCCCCCCTGTGGGGAGCAGCACACACGAGGATAAACAAAGCACAGTGTCGTATCTTCTTAAATCGCACCATTATGAGTTTTGGAACTAAACAGAACTCTTATTAACGGGAAACGTGATACGAAATATTACGTCACGCTGTGTTTCATAAACTGAGGGGTTGTTGAATTTGGCTGTTGTTAAAATAAAGGGTACTGAATTCATTAAAAGTCTCTGCTCTCCGGATCGGGGAGGGCAGAGCACCACTAAATTAGCATAGTGGTTGTTGATTGAGAATAATGTGGTTATTACTCTTCAGCAGATTCCGTTCTTAGAATTAATTAAATTAATTAATATCTCTGCTCTCGGTCGGTTGAGCAGTTTTACCACTACATTTGCATAGTGGTTTTGATTGAGAATAAGGTAGTTTATTGCTCATCAACTGAATTAATGTTTAACAACACAGACTTGTATTTTCTGTTAATCACACCATAAGCTCAATAACTAAATTGAGCTATTAAATGGGAAGGGTGGTGGCAGAATATTACATTCACACTGTGTTTAATAAACTTACGGATTATTGAATTGGATTTTGTTTAAAAATTAAATAAAAAAATAAAAAAAACAATAAGTAAAAATAAGTATTGATATTTCCCTACCCCCGCTGAAGTTTCCCTAATTCGGATTAAAATTAAACTGGATGAGTTTAGCTGTCACCTGATATTTGTTGCGGGTTCATGTTTGTTTGTATAATTGTTTCGTGTTTGTTTGTATACCTGCCGTCTTGTGCATGCTTTCTAACAACTAATAAATGAATCAGTCCACAGCCAAGGTAAAATGAATCTAAATTTCCGCAAAAGGAAAATAAATAGCAAAAAAGCCTCTGTTTTACACCCGGGAACCTCAGAGGCATCACTGCGGGTCATCTGTCTGCTCAAATAGGTCAATGTTGTATTATTTGTTTCATTTATTCTTAATCTATGTATTGTATGGTAATAATGAAAATAAAATAACCTAATGTATTGAACACATTCCGAAACAAAGCAGATAAGACAAGACTTAGACACAATGGTGATTAAACCTTTTTTGCACGATTGATGCAAAATGAAAACTTTGTCATTATCTGTTTCCAACTGGCCACTGGAATCAGATAATGGATATGAGTTGAAGTTCAATTACAGTTTTAAATATAGTTCAACATCCTTTTCTATACTCTGCTTGGTGCTGCAGAAGAAGAAAATAAAATAAAACGCAAGACACGGGGTCAGAGACAGGCGTGACCTCTGGAAGGAGAAGATAATCTGAAGCAGACCACGGCGCGACCCATTGGGGGTTTTATGACCACAGCACAAAGAGGAACATCTAATTGCAGCAGTCAGTTTATAATTTTGCCAGTACTGTTGAGCATTTTCAAAATGTATTTTCATGCCTCTGTGCAGAGGTGTGGACTCGAGTCACATGACTTGGACTCGAGTCAGACTCGAGTCACACATTTTATGACTTGAGACTCGACTTGACAACATCACAAAATACTTGCGACTCGACTTGGACTTGAACACCAATGACTCGGGACTTGACTTGGACTTGAGCCTTCTGACTTGAGGTGACTTGCTACTTTAATTCAGAGGTCTCCAACACGCCGATCGCGAGCTGCCGTTAGAAGAGCAGACTCCCGTCGGGGAAAGCAGAATCTTCAGCCGCTCCTACTCTTGCTGAGAATCCTTGCAGGCAGGGGCGGGTCTTTATTTAGCTGGGCCACCATGCGGCCAATCATATGCGAGGACACACTAGGATCATACCATTATGTGAAAGAAGGGTGGGTGCACAGCATGTGCAGAGCGACGGGGAGACGGGGAGCCGGATTTAAATGCAAGCGCGTCGGAAAAAGTCAAGAAATTAGCGAAAACCGAAAAAAGAAGCAGCATCTGGCTGCTTTTCAATGATATTGGAGAAAGCAAAGCTGAGTGCAGGATTTGTAAAATGAAAATATCCTTCAGAGCAGGGTAAACACTCAGGATTTATTGTCAGAGGTGGGAGAAGTTCAGACAATTAAACAACGTTACAATCAGGGTTCCCGCGGGGTCTTAACAAGTCTTAAAAAGTCTTAAATTTGATAATCAGAATTTAAGGCCTTAAAAAGGTCTTAAATATGATTCAGAAGGTCTTAAAAATTATCGGATTTGAAAGGTACTTCTGTGTTGCGATAGCGTCTAAATGTGTTTTGGGGGAAATGTCCGGGCTGCAAAGTAACCAGTACGGTAATAGCCTTTCAGTTCCCCCCAACAATTTGTATTGAATTAAATCAACATGGAACCAGTAATCACTAACTTTGTTTCCCCCGGCCCCTTATTGGAGAACACCCAGCTAGTAACCTAGCAACCAAGCTTCAGCTCATGTAGCCTATCTTCGAATCTACTTACAAATAAATATGGGGAAGTGTAAGTTCAACCGTATTTGGTTGGAAAACATCTAATTTAGTGCTTGGTTGAAACCAGTGGAGGGAACGTGTTTGAAGCCCGCTGCACCTTTTGCAAAATAAATTAGTGTTTGTTTTGCTAATGTAGCGTTAGCTAGTGGAGTGTTAGCTAGTGGAGCAGCAGCTAGTGCAGCGTTAGCTAGTGCAGCAGCAGCTAATGTAGCGTTAGCTAGTGCAGCGTTAGCTAGTGGAGTGTTAGCTAGTGCAGCAGCTCCCGCAACAACACCGGGGGACCTCCGGGCGAAGTTTGGGTCTACGTCAACCCTAAAAGCGGAGGTGCTGTAGACGCTAAATACCGTAGCTAAACACCAATCATACAACAGCAACGATGAAATAGTGTAGCCAAGGCAGCAGAGCTCAGTCTGAATATAGCTCTTGTCACTCTCTCTCAGACACACACACACACACACACACACACACACACACACACACACACACACACACACACACACACACACACACACACACACACACACACACACACACACACACACACTAGGGCTGCTCGATTATGGCAATAATCAAGATTATGTTGGTCAATAATTAATATCACGATTATTAAATATGATTATTCATTGACTTTGAAAACATCCATTTATTGAACTTTAAAACAGATAATAATTTGAACAGTATCTTTTTAACTGTTGATTACCCTGAACGTATAATTCAACTGAAAAACCAATACAAAAAATAATTAAATAAATGATACATTACTAAAAAAATCATTAGATCAAATATGTTGTGGTGCACTGTCACAACCTAGCAAAGCAAAATAATCGTTTTTTCCGATTATGTTGTTTTCGTAATTGTGGCAGGCCAAAATCGTAATTGCGATTAAAATATGATTAATTGCACAGCCCTAACACACACACACACACACTCAAGCGCACACACATACACACTTTTTGTCTAACACGCTAACACAGTTCTGTACTGTTATGCTGTTGTGTTCAGTCATTGTTCTTATGTTGAACATGAATACATTTACTTTGTAAGTGATTATGGGACGTATTTCTTCTTTATATACATTTTCCTTCACACTTTATTGCCGTGAAATAGGTCTTAAATTCTATTCAAAGTGGTCTTAAAAAGGTGTTAAAAAGTCTTAAATTTGAGTTGGCGAAATCTGCAGGAACCCTGTACAATAAAAAGTCCTGCATTCAAAATGTTACAAGTAAAAGTACAAAAGTATTAGCATCAATATATACTTAAAGTACCACCTGCAGAGGGATCTAGATGCAGGTGTTATTTTCCCCATAGAGACCGCCTCGCTGCACATTATCCCTTGCATAAAGATAGATTGTGGGTCCCTTATAACATGTTGTACACAGTGGAAATAAACATTCTGGTTACCTCAACATCAGGGATCTTATACATTAAACTCCTTCTGAATCAAACCGTCACGGTAGCCTTACCTTACTGATCCCTCTTAAATTAGAAAAACACACGTTACTTTACCAGCAGAGAGAAAATTGATTATTAAATTATTAATGTGACTAATAAAGAGCAATTTGATTATTAAGTATTATTCTGTTGATCGATGTCATTACATTTGGTGAAAAACACATAAGGACTTGTTTATGACTCGTTTTGTCAAAGTTTAGGACTTGGACTTGACTTGAACTTGCCCATCCTGACTTGAGACTTGACTTGGACTTGCAAAACAATGACTTGAGACTTGACTCGGACTTGAGCGCAAAGACTTGAGACTTGACTCGGACTTGCAAAACAATGACTTGGTCCCACCTCTGCCTCTGTGCATGGCTTAGTCTTTCTATCTGCATAGCCACTGGTGTAACTAAGTTCATAAACTTAACAAGTACTATACTTGGGCACAATTTTGAGATACTGGTATTTTATTTGAGTATTTAAATGTTTTGCCATTTTAGCCATCCGCTCCACTACAGTTCAGTGGTACATGGTGTATTTCTACTCCACTACATGTATTAATACCTTTTAGTTACTTTCAGATCTGGATGAATGATGTGAAATCTAATCAAGTGTTGAATCAGACTTTAGTTCCACCTGGAGTAAATCCACCAGCTACCCTGCAGTATACAAAGTCATTCAAACTAGCTGCACCTTCACCAGCTTTGAGAACATTTTCATGATCAATCATTATAAAACATATCTAGTATAACATATAGTATTCTGAAATAAACCAATCTGCACAGTGACTACTTCTACTGTCGCTATTTTCACTATATTTTGATGACAATACCTTTATACTTTTACTTGAGTAACATTTTGAATGCAGTACTTTTACTGTAACATAGTATTCCTACACTCTGGTACTTCTACGTTTACTCAAGAACAAGATCTGAGTACCTAAGCTAACGTTAGCCAGAAACATTTTCAGTTCGCTTCAAGCTCTGCCGCTCCGACAGGGAGCTCTGCTCTGAACACCCCGTTCTAACAGCTCTTCTCCAGCGGTCCAGTCTGTGCCACAGTCACTCTGGACCACACAGCTAATATTAACGAACACATCCGTAGGCAGTAATGTACATGAACGCGTTCATATTTTGGGCGAACGTGAACTGAACGTACTGTATTTCCGCTAGATGAACGTAATTGAGAACGCGTTCATTCTCAGCGCTGTACATAACGGCGTTCAAGAGTGCGTTCATTCTCAGCACTGTATTATAACGGCGTGGTGTTGTTGCAGGAAGTCCCAACGGGGAATACTTTTGCGGTAGTACATCTCTATATACATCGATACAACATTACGTGTTGATAGAAATCATCACATAATGAAATAAGACCCCACGGTTTGATGATTGACAGGTGTGTGGGCTATCTTCCATTTTGACACACAGAACAAGGGGGGGCGATCCACCCGTATCCAAAAATGTAAAGTAATTCAAACAGACTCGTCCCTCTGTGAGGAGCAGCAGGTTCAGCTTCATTTAAATATGTCGTGCAGTAATAGATGGATTTATTTTTTTCATCTCAAGAGAGAATGTGTATTTTATGTTAGTATTTCAAAAATCTCCTGGGGGAGAATCCCCCCAGACCCCCTGCGGGGGTTGGGTTTTCAGCATGTCAACTCTTTCACTTGTGAGGAAATGGCAGGATTGGCTCCAGGTCGCCTTTTTATTTACTACAAGACAAATGTTTTTATTTTATTTTAATTTCATACAGTTCAATTAGGATTGAGACAGGGAAATATTCTAAACCTCACGCGTGGCGTTTCACTGACAAGGGGGCGATATAGCGTGTATATAATTACATTTCAAATACTGATTTGAGCCCCACCACTGTATGGGTTAGCCCTATCATAGATTATCTAACACAAATACTCGGGAGCCGATAAGTCAATTAGTTGCTTATCGCGACAGGCACACAATAAAACAGTGGAAACAAACATGTGTTTGACTTTCATTAGTGAATGAAACTGTGTGCCCTTTATAGTCTGTGTCCAATATTGTGTATTTGTATATATATATTATATATATATATCCTAAATATATGCTAAGGTCCCGCTACGGACACGATAGCAGTCGCTTCGTGCGCATGTGTGTAATTAAACCCATGATATCAAAATCTCACTCCAGCCAGGTACCCAAAGTTAGCAACCCTGTCCATACCCCAATTATATTTTATTGATGACAAGTTTGCATCCCTGCCTGTTATCGTTTTCATCACGGAGCTGGAAAAATGGTGTATTGATTACTGATCTGTGCAAGTCCAATTTGTTAACTGACTTTGGTTCTAATGTTAATGTTAATTTGATTTCAACCCATAAGTAATTATTTAAATTAACTCAACATTCCACATGATGGATTAGTGTTCCACATTTTTCCCACTAATTTGTTTATGATTAGGCCAATGGTAAAGAGAGACATTGATGACCCTGTGTCCTTTTTGTTAGCACGTGGTTCCATTTTGTCTAATGGCGTTGGACAGCTTCACTAAGAGTCACCCAGTTCTACCCTGCTACAGTCCGGCTGAGTGCAGTCACAGAGATGCTATGGCTGCTCTACATGACATTAATGGTTTGGTCCGAGAATGGACACCATTTCCTGCTCCCAGAGAGAATGACGCTCCTCACACTGAACAATACAGCCATTGACACTGACTCACGTGGGTCTGCCCCCCCCCCCCCCCCACGAGCCATGAACTGGAAGCTGGAAGTCTGCTCTGAACACTTGGAACTGTCACACCAGCACCAACCCTTGGGTCAGTTAGATGAGACTAACGGCTTCACTTAGGGCATATGGGTCAGAAATATGACTCTCGTTACCACGGAGTGGGTTGTTTGTTTTTTAAGGCTATTCATACTGCTATGCAGAGTGAAGAGCCCCTACTATTTTAACAAATACGCCTGATGTCAGGGGCCTCTTACTGTCTACTTCTGCATGTATTCACATTATATGGACCATGTTTACACCTGTTGAAACTAGGGCTGCACGGAACTCAGGCTACAATACAACCATTTTGTTCTGCTCTAACGATTCAATTTATAAATTCTACATCAAAATAGTTCGTTTTTGTTGTTTCCAATGATAACGTCACCTTAAGTGGAGGAATGCAAACCTGTTTTAAAATGTAAGGTTTTGAATTTCTTTGACATTTCCCAGTAATGACACCCTCAGACGCCCACTATCATTTATGCCAGTGGTTCCCAAACTTTGTTGTGCCCAAGGCACACCAAAGGACAAGTAAAAAAATCTCAAGGCACACCTATTGTGAAAAGATAGCCCTTATAACACGTGTTATCACTCATATTATGTAAAGTATCTGTAAATGTGCATAATTATTTACTAATGCCAAATAAAATGTGACAAAGACAACTATATTACGAAATATTTCCGAAATTAATTTGAAACTTTATCAAATTAGGCTTCATCAAAGCAGCAACACACTCATTTATACCAGACAGGTCACAAAATAGAAAATGAGGCAAAGGAAACTCAGCAGAAATTCAGCACAGACAACTGTCAATGCAAGGAAGCTGCATTGTCCATGGTCCGGAACTACAAATTATAAATGTATTACTTTAAAAAATGTAATATATTACACTACTTCGTTACTATCTACATAAAGTAACTCGGTACTTTACTCGTTACTTTCCTCGCCGAACACGTACAAACTGCGCATGCGTGAGTGGCAATAACTTTCCTTACCAGCAGGCGGCGGTAGTCAAGCCCCCAGGTAGTGCGCCGGACTCAGATGAAAATATTCGTGCTGGCCAAACGGCGGTACTACACTTCCGGTTTGGTTGCCAGGCCCGGAAACACTTTTCCCATTGACTTACATGGGGAAAGAGTGGTCTGTAACTCGTTGGATAATTTTTAACTAAATAAACTACCCAGTATGAACACTTGTATAGCCCTTATTAAAAAACATTCGTTCCTCAAGTTGTAAAACATTTGCTAATAACGTTATTCTGAGAGTTATTTCCCTCTGCATTATGAACGCGCATCTAATCCACGGGACCGCGCAGCCCGGCACGTTCATGTTACGTGTCCCGACCAATCAGAGCACACTGTGCTCACAGGGAGGGTGCTGGAGCCAGGCTCTGGCTGGAGCTTTTGGAGCTACAACGAGCGTTAAAGGCAGAGAGTGAAATTCAGTGAATACACGTAGTTTACAGAGATGCTGTATGAGGAACCAATGTGAGTTGCGTTTATCTTTACCCATGGATGCACAATGGGAACGGATCCATATCGTCTTACTGCCATCCCACGGAGCTGTAATAATGGATATATTGCACATGTTTGCTGTAATTCATTGTCATACTACATGGGCTGTATGATTGAATCTTGTACCGTAAATGTTGTATTAAATGGAGTTAATATTACCGATATCACTAGATCATTACTAGCTAGCCGCTAGCTGCTAACTGCCGCCTCGTTCATATCAAATCCATGGCGGTAGTGTGTATTTGTCATTTAATACAGGCAACAACCGGAAGACAGAGAAGAAGAATAGACTGCGTGATATAAAAATAATGGGCAGACCTCCACCCCTCGATAGTTATCGCTGACTCAGCCATGTTTATGCAGCACTGCACGTGGAGATGTGGACGCGCAAGTCGCGCAGATTACGTACATAAACCTACAAAGTACTGATATAGTAAATTAAAAAATAAATGATTATTTTTGTATAGTTGTATATTGAAAAAAATAATGTATGGTTGTCACAAAATCCCACGGCACACCCGGACTTGCCTCACGGCACACCAGTGTGCCGCGGCACACCGTTTGGTAACGGTGGTAACTCAGATGCTTACATGGACTTGTATGTTTTTCCTTCATATCTAACAGAAATAAGAGAGAAAGAGATGTGGAAGAGAGGGATAGGAAGGAGGAGAGATATTTGCGAGTTGCATACTGACTCTGAGTTTTCTTGATTAATAGCTTATATAGACAATACCATGCTTAAATAGACTCCTAAGTTATTATTTCATATGTGACAATATGTAAGAAAAGGGAGGGAAGAGTCAAATTATATTGAGAAATTGAGCAATTGATTTCATATTGGAACATTCATTTCTCAAACCTATGTTTTATGGAAGAGGAAATGTACTTCTGATAAACTAATCCTTGATCAAACGGTAAATGGTGAATTAATATAACATTTATAATCATTGAGAAAGGGTTATTCCACAGGGACTAGCTCACATTTAACTTAAAATAACATTTATCTGCTTTGGACTGATGAGTATATGATTCTTGCATGTTAAATGACTAACACAAACCTTATATTTATAATGTGTCAGGAAGGCTCCCAAATCATTCTGAGGGGGCCTATCCTATTTTTGTAATTGAATGATAATGCGCTAATCCATTACCTTGAGTTGTCTGCACTCAGGAAAACATCCCTATCAAGTGTTAACCCAATAACTAGGAGAGCTCTGAAGGCCAAGGGTCAGAGAGAGAGGATCACACTCTGCGGCTGCAGAGAGCAACTTATCCACGGGCAAGGAGGTCGTTCGAGATGAGAGGATTCTAATCTTCAACTTTCTGATGAGATGGGATGCTTCTTCATCTTTCTGCTCGGTGGGCTCAGGCAGACAACTCTGCAGGACGAGCGATGGCTTCAGAGGCTTCATACAAGGTTCATGTTTCTTGGAGGAGCAGATGTTTTCATAACCTCTCCCATCACGGGGGGGGCATCTGGATGTGCCACTTGGCATAGGCAGGTGCACTGCTCTCAAGCAGATAGCAGAAAGAATACAGGCAGATGAGCCTCTGTTTCACTGGGAGATCATAAAGTGCTCACTGAATTGAGCCACAAAAGCAGAGCAATTGGGGGGGATTGAGATATGGCGCTCTGATGAAGAAGAGTTTTGAGCCAATCAGCACCTCAGTGCTAATCTACAGTATCAGGATGCCTTTACACACCAGACATTCTGTGTCATAAAGAGAGGAGGAAAACATGTCTTCTAGCTCTCGTACAAAGATAACATTTGAATTGAATGACCAGATGATTACAGATGTACAATTAATGATTGTTTTTGTATTCCCAATGAACAGATATGTGTTAAATAGTGGTGATAAATATATTTTATCAGATTACACTTTCACACTAAACTAATTAATTAATTGATATTTTCAGATTTATAAGGTATTGAACAATAAGATATTTCTAATATTATAACAGACAATGTTACTATCCTTAATCATTACCAGGTAAGAACAGATGTTTTGATATTGATTACAGTTGATGCTCTGAATAAAGAACAGATGTTTTGATATTGATTACAGTTGATGCTCTGAATAAAGAACAGATGTTTTGATTTTTACCTTTTCAGGTCGTTATACAATAAAATGTTTGATTCTTCAGATTGTTAAACATTTTGAGAATTGTTTAGTTTTCCCTTCAGATTTTGAGATGACATAATGATTGATAGTTGAAGTCTGATTTATACCTCAATTGGATTTATTATAAATCCTAAATTCTAATTGTGTTTTAATAAGTAATTGCCTTGAAGTAAATCTTTGAGATGTAAGCTGATTTAGAATTTGATGAAGGAGATTAACTGAGTGATAAATGATAAAATATCTTATTTTTGAAACATATATTTTGCTATAATATTGTTGTATTTCACGTGTTTATTATTGTGCTTTTTGACAAATGATGCCAAACACTGAAGAGAGATGATTTTATTATGATTGATTGTATCTTGTCATGGTGATTGAAGTGTTTTAAATCTTGTTCTACTTTTGATGTAATTAATGTGAGTGAGCCCACACAACTCTGAAGATGCTTATTGACTTAAGTATTGACTGAAATATTCTTTAGACTAATGTTAATTGATTATCATAAATTGATAAAAGGGTGGATCTGTAAAGGAATATTTTGGTCTTGTTAAAGTATATAGAGTTTAGTGAACTGTCCTCGGGAATCTGTTTAATATGGTTGAAGTGTATTCCTGCCTGTAATGTGATCCATAGCTTCTCAGGAAGACACAGTTCAAGAGGTCATCTGATGTCTTGTGGGGGAGAAGCTTGGCTCATGTGGGTTTACAATGCAACGAGTCTTTGTCTCGACATCTGGCATGCATTAAAGGAAAACCCGCGTGTTTTAGGGCCCTCCTCTTCTTGTCTGTATAGTTGGGTTCTTGGCGCTTTTAGGCTTCAGAGTTTGCTGGGATCTTACATGAGAACTGTGATATGCTGTGAACTCTCCGGCCGTTCAGGCTCTCAATAAATATCAGTGTATTGACAGGCGAATCCAGTTTCCCTCATTTGATGATGCGCTCAACATTGCTGCAAAGAAGTTTTTACTTCACAGCAACAAATGTGTTAGTTTTCTTCATTATTAGTCGATTTTTTTTGGACGAATGCTCCGGGCCAGTGGTTACAATGGTGGGGCCAGTGATAATATAATTCCACCGGCCCGGTGGGCCAGTGGCATTTTACCCTTAATGTCTACCCCTGTGTAAAGTCTATTGTTTTTCACACACATTGCAGGGGTGTAGTGCTATTGTATAGCGCACCTATGACTTGTGCATACATGCACGGTTGTGGCACGACCACCAAAACAGAAACATATGGACATAGGCCACCATACAAAAAAGGGTGCAAATGTATTTAGTATCCTATCCATGTGAACATGTTTTAGGTGGGGATGGACCTAATCTAGGAGGGTCTGGGGGCAAGCTCCCCCGGGAAGATTATTTTTAAAATATTGAAGTTAAATCAATCTGGTGCACTTTGAGAGCAACATGAAGAGATCTATGGATAGCCTACATCTCTCAGCATCAATATGAAACAGAACTGTACACAAATGTACTTTTTCTTTATGGATATTTTACTAATCACTTACCTTTTAAACTGTATTCTTATGTTACTGTCCTATAGTATTTCATACCCGTTTTTCATGTATTCTCTTATTCTTTAATAACTATAATGATCATATAAAGGTATTCCTCGCAAATACTTGTTTATATAAATGGTGACCAAACTGTTTGAGACCCACTGAGATAAGTTAACCTACACTAAAGTTAACTATCTAAACACTGAGAGAGTCCTTACCTCACTGAGCTGACGTTATACGATCCTCTCAGTCTGACAGGAGAGGACTCTCCTCCACCTTGGTGTAGAAACAGCTCTTTATATCCGTTAGCACAGCTAGCTAACCAGATGCTAACAACAACATTCCACGTTACCGCTCGCGCACTCACAAAATGCGCTCGTGCCACACACACACAGAGCCGAGCTTGAATGGAACACAGAGACCCAGAAGTAGGCTACTTGTACTGTACATCGTATTATTTTCGATGGCTTTACTGTATAATCAGTGTAACAGATTAACAGATCGCAACTGGGCTTTCATCTAAACACACAGCCACGTAATGATAACAAAACAAAGGTCGGGGGTCATTGGTCAAGCAACACACCAATCAGAGAGCAGCAGTGAGCACACCTCAGGCTGTGTTTTATATTTGTATTCTTTATTTCTGATGTATTTCACACAAAACGTTTACACTTATATGATTTAAAAAATTTAAAAAACGGCAAAGTGGCAAGGCTTGCCCACCCTGCGTTGGGGGGGCACAGTGACTCATTTGGGGGGGCATGGCCCGCGAATGACCCCCCATGACGCCGACCCTGGGGGGGAGTCTCCCTCCGCAGCCGGTTGGCGTAGTTTTGGCACAATTCCGTTGTACAGACCGACGTTAACAGCAGCCCTGTCTGTGCACACGGAGACCGACTCTGTCGTCCGGTGATCTAACCGCCTTCTGGAAAAGCTTCACAAGTACGTCGGTACGCAAATGCCCTTTGTGACACAAGTGACGGTACGCATTTCAGATTACGCACATAAACTGCGTACCAGGGTTGCGTTCCGATAATCCAAAAATCAGCTCCTAACGTCTACCCTATCTCCTATTCCTTGACCTCTGAGTGAAACGTCACAGGGTTAAGGGATAGTGGATAGGAGAATTCAAAAGGATTTAGGAGAAGAGACCGCGGTACTTTAGAGAATCCGAATGCACTTTCACTATCCGACGTGTTTATGATGCGCCAGTGGACGTCATGAATGTGCGTCTGCTGCTGTGGGGAAACTATGGAAACTACAGTTGTCTATACAGCGGACTACAACATGGATGTTTAATAAGAACGAGGGACTACTGTAAACTCATCTAGAGACTCTGCACCGTGCTCTGATGCTGTTGCTTTATGCTTTATGAACGTGGACAACAGAGAAACATATTCTTCATGACCAAAGTTGGAATTGAAATAAAAAAGGAAAGTGAAACTTATGCTCGTCACCCTCTCCCTCCGGTCCACATTAATACAAATGATCCCAATACGTATGATTGTATGAACTATGAAAATATCTTATAATAAATACAAATGTATTTATTATAAACGTTAGTCCTTAACATCTATCACTGTGTATATCACCATTCAAACATCTTTTAAAAGTTGAACAAACCCCACACAGCTCAGTAAAGACTGTGAGATGTTGACTTTATTTGATCATTTCAGTAAAAACTAACGTTCATATTTCTCTTTTTGATTATAATACTGATGAACGTTCAGAAAAAAGCACTTTGGCAACTTACCACATACGTTTTAAAATGCTTAATAAGCACCGTAACTTTCATGATATAATTTCTCGGTCATAATCGGTTGTTTCCGTGAACGGCCGACTGTTGTGATGGCAAATTCTGCGGCCGCAATGCATTGTGGGGCAGCATTTTCTCCTCTCCTTTCGGTTAGGGAGGTCCAGTGGTTCCTAAGCTAAAGGAGGTTATAAAGGAAGTTTGAAACCTGCTTTCCTTTCATTTGGAGAATTGGAACAGCACTTATCATGGCTGCCAGTGACGTACTTCCGGGTCATTTCACTCCGTTAGGAAGGTTCCTAAGCTAAATGGACTATTGGAATGCAACCCAGTTATGTGCACCCCTGTACTACAGCAAAAGTATTCTCCGTCGGGACTTCCTGCAACAACACCACGCCGTTATCTTGATTCTGATTGGCCAGAAGACATTATCAAAGATGTTCTATTGAGAAGACGATCACTACGTGACAAAAGTTTTCAAAACCGTGGCTACTGAAATCAATCTTACTAACTGCTGTCTGTGCAATTTACTCCGCGCGAGTTGGCAGACTTTATTTTGTTTACTTTAACATAATTTTTCATGGTGGGGCTAAACCATTTCTTGGTATGGGTGTAGCCTACCCCAGCCATACCCTGGCCCTGCCACCGGTGGCACGTATGGGGCGGGCCATTCTGCACATGCGTTAAATGCGTTAAATATTTTAACGCAATTAATTCAAAAAATGAATTACCGCCGTTAACGCGATAATTTTGACAGCACTAATATATATATTTATATATGTGTCCCCTCTTCCTTCACAAGCACTATATATCAATATATAATACTATTCTGAAGCATGCAATGAAATAGAAGCAGAAAATGCTGCAGTGTTTGTGATGAACCTTTGTATACATTTCTGAATAAGTCTCAGAACCATTTTGTGGTACTATTAATTTGATATGGTTGGATATAGTTTTCAGCTGGAGCAACACTAATACATCTGAGGCTGATACACTCCCATTTCTTTGCCGTGAAACATTAATGCAGAAGACAGGCTACCACCTTAATTTGAGGGAGAAGTGTCTTGCCCAGGGACACAACTACATGCTGACTGCAGTGGGATTCGAACTTGCTATCACCTGATTCGAAGTCAAACACTATCCACTGAGCCACAGCCCCCCATTAAATACAAACATTATAAGTCATTCAAAACAGATAATAAAAAAAGCTTGAGAGAAATGTCTGACCCACACTTAGAACATTACTCTACAAGCAGATTGTAGTCATTTTACACCCACGCAGTGCATGGTCGAAGTGCGCATATTTTACGTACTTAATCATGGGCAGTAACCAGGCCCGGACTGGCCATCGGGAGGACCGGGAGGTTTCCCGATGGCCTGGCCTGTTCAGTGGCCTGCTGGCCTGAGGATTTTTTTGTATGTATTGTGAACGCAACGCTGCGCAAATGTGGGTCTGACTCTGCCTCACAGAGGGTGACTGGCTGTCTACATGATGTGGCCTGCCGACATGGCCACTTTCATACAGATCATACAATAATGCCCTCGATTGGTCTCGTGTCATTCAAGCTCAGGAGGGTGTGTATGTGTGGCGCGAGCAAGCGAGAGAGAAAGCGCGTGCACTGGTTACGTGTATTGTTATTGTTAGCATCCGGTGCTAGCTAGCGGCGCTAACGGAATGAGCTGTCAACAAGGTGGAGGAGAGTCCTCTCCTGTCAGACTGAGAGACTGATAACTACAGCTCAGGCGAGGTAAAGGACTTTAGAGTGTTTAGATAGTTAACTTAGTCTAAGTTCACTGTGGGTCTCAAACGGTTTGGTCACCATTTATGTAAACACATATTTCCATTTGAAGGGGGAGTGATTAGTAAAATATGCATGAATAATACAACAAAAAAAAGTTAACTAGGTGAAAAAAGGTAGGATAAACTTTAAAAACTTGTTGAGAGCTAAAACTAGTCTTTGCTGCTGCCTCAAAGAGGAGGGGGGGGAGAGGAGCGAGACAGGTGAGGCTGGTTCAGGAGCACAGACACACTATGCCATGCTAACTATAAATGAACCAAAAACAAATAAATAAACAAGTTTCAATGTTTTTTCATATTGGATATGGTATGTTATTGGCTATGGCCATGTTCTTATGATTTTATGATTATTTAAATGTATACAGAACTGTTTCATATGGGTGTAGTCTCTTTATTTCCCCCTCAAAGTGCACCAGATTGATGCATTTAAGTCCAACATTTAAAAAAAAAAATCTTCCGCGGGGAGCATGCCCCCCGACCCCCCTAGAGGATTTGAGGTCCACCTCCACTTAAAATATGTTCACATGGATAGGTTCCTAAATAGATTTGCACTTTTAAAAAAAAATAGTAACCCATGTCCATATGTTTATTCTGGGGTAGTTTTAAAGTTTATGGCTATCACTACGGGCAGCAACGCTGTACATATTGACAAATAAATCCAGGAAAATTACACAAAAGAAAACTGGTAGTGGCCTGGTTGGATGTATAATTCCCGGCCTGACTTATTGTCCCAGTCCGGCCCTGGCAGTAACTACAGACCCATAGCATTAACATCACACTTGTGTAAATGGATGGAGAAGATGATAGTGTATAGACTATCACATGTCTTAGAACAAAGAGGGTTATTGAGTGGAACGAGTGGTGTCATAAATGTTGTATTAAATATGTTAATATATTGTAATGTTACACTTCACACAAGTCACGACTGTTTGCAGTTAATGTCGTTGCCGTGTGTAACGTTAGTTTATATAATGTGCAGCGCTTCAAACAGTGTGCTGCCTTAAGGCCCCTGACACACCAACCCAGAGGCCTTTCAGCCAGGGCATTCGCGGCGCCGTAGTCAGGTTGGTGTGTCCCGCACCGTCTGCCGTGACACGCCTTATTTGGACTGCCTGACCCGATGCATGGCCGATTCAACATGTTGAATCGGCCATGCATCGGGTCAGGCAGTCGGGCCAAGCAATCACTCTGATTGGCTGTTCAGCTAGCGAATCAGAAGCGAAACGGAAGTGAGGGACGTAAACAAACAATTTAAGAAGTCACACACAGACCAGTGTTGCCAACTTGTCGACTTTATCGTTACTTTTCTGGTGTTTGGAGACTCACGTATTGTTCTGCCGTTAACGAGCTGCCGTGAGCCCCTCAGCCCTCCCAGGTGCGCAGACTCACAGTTGCCTCCCGCAGCAGCTCAGCTGTAGTCAGAACAGAGAGGAGACAGCCACACTCTCCCGCGTCGAGACAGCTTCAGTCACTTAATAACCTCGTCCACTGTGTGTGTGCTTCTCTGTGACAAGCTAAACATCCACGTAGGTCATCATGTCACAGTCTAAACTGTATTCACAAAAGTACAGAAAGGAGTGGGAATCAAACCCTGAGTTTAAAGGATGGTTGAAGCCATTTATTGGAGATGACAGACGGGCATACTATACTGCCTTTATTGTAAGGGGTATTTCTACTAAAAACTATTTCTACTTTCTACTATAATACATGATAAAATATGTCTTGATTATATTTTGTAGTGTTCGGAATCTTCAAAGTTAACTGAAGTTATCAAATACATGTAATGTAAAACTGAATCAAACCATAAACAAGGTGGCCTGTTGGGATTACTATATATATATATATATATATTATTTTATCCCACTTTATGCTTTGCTCTTGCTGCTTATGTTACACTGATTTTATATCTTATTTCTTACTGATGTAAAGCACTTTGAACTGCAATCCCCTGTATGAAAGGTGCGATACAAATAAAGTTATTATTATTATTTACATGGATGTTTCTGCCCCTCTGTTCATTCTCCCATTATCCTCCTCAATCTGCCTAGAAGTATTTTAATGTTGTAGCTGTTACTATAACCAATACTAATGCTAGGGCTGCAACTGACAGTTATGTAGGCACATTGTTATTGTTTCTTATCGCTGTGTGATTAAAAGAATAAACACAAATAGCAGGATAGGCAATGCAAAACTTTATTTCGTACCTTCATACACACATAACACACCATTAGAATTAACTTTTATCAACGCCTACATGATCATAACCTGTCAACATGACATTAATACAGAGCGGACAGGACCCAAATCTAGCTCCATTGCCGCACGGAACATGTTTTCGATGGACGAGAGTGAAAATGGAACGCACATGCTATTTGTTGTTTGTTTATATCACGGTCTGTTCTTCTTCTCTGTCTTCCGGTTGTTGCCTCTTTTGAATGACGAATACACACTACCGCCGCCTGCTGGTAAGGAGTTATTGCCACTCACGCACTGAAGTCTTTGCGGTGTGTTCCAATCATAGACTGTATATATAAATGGACGTAGGGTCCGTGACGTCACCCATAGGATTCTGCAGAGTTGCCGTGAAGCCCTTAGTAGGCGGAGTCGGCCAAACGGAGCCTACACACGGCGGCGTGCGTTGCCGCTTCAACGCTTCTGCCCATTCACTTTGAATGGGGTGACGTCACGATTCGCCGAACTGCATTGTGGGAGCAAAGCGTAGCTTCTCTCGCGGTGCTCGCTGCAAAAGTAGAGCAATGTTCTACTTTTGCCGCCTCGACGGAGGCATCAACCAATCAAATCCCGCGTATGCAAATCTGACATTACAAGCGCTAGCCAATCAAACCGCGTGTATGTTGGGAGAGCCAGACCGCAGTTATTTCCCATGTCAAAAAATGGAGGAGAAAATGATCGTGGCGGTACTATATGACCAGTCCCTCTTTACATACAGAGATACAAACCGGAGGAGCCAGGCATGGGGGGAGGTGGCAGAGACAGTGGGTGAAACTGGTAGGTGTTCGCCTGTTTGGGGAGTTTATATCCAGTGTACTTCGTTTGAATGGACTGCTAGCAAGCATAGACAGTATATTTAGCCAGCATGGATGTAGCATGAATGCTTTGCTTTGTATGTCCGGGGCGGGACATTCATGTGATTGGTTGTTGGTCGCGTTGTTCGTAAAAAATCCCCAAGCTTCAGACACGCCCACCGCCAAGCGGTAAGGCACGCCGCCGTGTGTAGGGGCCGTAACGGCTCGACGGTGTCGTCAGAGTCTAACTCCCGCCTTCTCCAAATAAGGGCAAAGAGGCGGAGCTGAGGAGTCTGGCTGCAGACTGCAGCAAGGAGGCGGATCGTATAGGGGCGTTTCCTAAAGGGTTATGAACCCCGCCCCCACGTATTTCTTAAAGGTATATGACGCTCTCTGTTTCTCATTTATTGTAATGCTTTGAATGAATCATAAACGAACTTTGAAAAATAATAATTATAATTAATTTGCATAAAGAATGAAGAGTATACAACCCACAGAGAAGACAAATTCATAAATTGTAGGCATATCATTTTTCACTGTTTGTGCAGTGGTAGTAATTATTATTCCAATCAACTACGTTTTATGGAAGATATTGCTGTATATCATTTAACAACATAAGTAGAGGTTTCTGTACACCTAAAATACTGAAGTTTAAGTTACTGTCCTGATGTGTATCATTCATTTGTTCATGTTGTGTCTGGTGGTAAGATTAATAAAAAAATTAAAAATATATACAGTACATACAAAGAGGAAAGTCTTTATTAAACAAACATTTTATTCTTGGAAGGTGCCTCCAGCATCATAGAAACAGTCAATGCTGCAGAATCCTGCCAGCTCATCTTTTCTGATGATGCCATAACTAATGTTACATAATTATAGAAGACACATCCGAAGTGTTATTTTTACATATTGATTAGCAGCCGACATTTACTGAAAGGATGCGTCCGTCTCTCGTCTGGTTCATTACAACTAGTAGTTACAAACTGTTACAGTTACAACCTTAATCAGTACCGCACATCTTATTACTCAATTCAACCAACCAAGCTAGCCATGTTGTCTATCCGAATCCATACCATATTATTTGATTAAGTTACGTAGGGCAGGCCTACTTATATTTTCAAGATAATACAACAGTACACAACAGTACACTAGCATCATGCTAAGTGCTGGTTAGCATCACAGCATATACGCTAACCTTAGGTCAATTAGATGATCAGCTTTGGTAACACAAATCAGTATTGTTACCGAGCCTGATAATCTATTGACCTATCTAAGCTTAACGTTATTACAACAGTAGAGTAGGCCTGGTTGCAAACGGGACTATAGGCCAACGTGTTTATAGCATCATGCTAAGTTAGCATTTAATACCACAAAATGTTTACCACATACAACTATTATTTACTTTATTAACGCTTAACGAGGTTGGCCAGTCGATGTTGTACTTTGATAACGAGACAATTGTGTGTTAAGAAAAATTACATTACAATAAATATAAACATTCATCTCTGGAAAATACTATTACCGCTGTTTCAACTTGTTGTTCGGCCATCGTGAAAGAACGAATGACTTATTCTGCGAGGATTTATAAAAGCAGCTGGAATCCCTTAAATTGCATTACTGCCACCTACAGTATGTATTTCTGCTGAGTGTCATTATTCTATGGAGAGGCGAAGTCACGCCCATCTACTTCCGGACCATGGGACCCCGGAAGCGAAAAATTTACATTGAATTCAATGGAGAGAGAACACGTATCTTTTGATCCCGTTTGAATTGTGCCACGAACTACACATATGATGTTTGTCAATCTTAAACAATCATTTCCATGTCAAAAAAGTCACATTTTGTCGTAAAACTGCTGAAATATAAGACTATGAAAAATACGCTACTACAAAGACTACAAATCCCAAATCCCATTCTGGGTCGCGTAAGTGATGTCACAGGCATGCTCGGTGATTTATAATAAGACTCGTAATTAAAGCGAAGAAGAAGAAGATCTCATAACTGATTTATTCCCTCCAATAAATGATAGATCGCTAAAAATAAATTCACTTTTACAAGATGCCTGTGTGCTTTGTACCAGGTTGTAGTCATAAAAGTGATCATACCACTTGCTCCTTCTATCGATTCCCGTCTGATGAAAGGACCAGGAGTCTGGATCAGACATATCAGGTAATATCATAGGTAATATACATGTTGTGCATGGAACATAGTCAAGTTAGCTACCTAGCTAGTAGCGACGAGTAGCGAGCACGTTAGTTAGCATTACATTACTTAGCCTTGTCATTTTTAGTAGCCTTACCATGAAGTTATTATTTTATTACATGAAGTAAACCAAAATGTTAAACAGTAACCAAACATGATGGTAAGTATTTCGTGAAACTTTTGAAGAGTAGCCTACTGCGCCCTCCACCGGGTGCTAAGGAAGCAGTTCAGGGAGAGTCGAAGGCAGGCATGGAGCTTTGCATGACATTCTTCTGGACGTGTTTCATTGTGATGACAATTGTTTGTTGGAAAGACAGTCCTTGTGTGCTTATTGAGAGAAAATTGTTAGAAGAGATAATTATTCAAAGTGTTGTTACTTTAAAATGTTGTTACTGACCTTTTTCTCTTTTATTTTCTTTACCTCACCTGTAACTGCTGAGACGTTGAGGAACATGCACACTGACCTGCTCTGGCAACCTGATTTCCACTGTACGTAATAGTATTTGGTTATGGTATATTATTTATATACATCAAAGGCACAATGCACCCCCCAGAGACACACATGTATTGAGTGTGATATTTTGCATAGGTCATGTGAAATCATCTTTACATACTAGAAAACTGTAGGAGCGGCAACTTGTTTTGAAATTGAATTTTTAATATCCGATAATAAAGTTGATCTGTTTTCTTTATTCTTCTCTCTTCCCAGCTCCATCACCATTCTCTGTTCCTGCAGGTCCAGCTTGCTAATCAATGCTCATATTTTTTTACACAATTACAAATAAAGTCATTGTATTGTATGACATGAAGTTGTGCTTCATTCGGAGTCAATAATAAATTCATTCTGCCTTCAACTGCGCAATGATTGTGGACTGCACCGACATCCATGTAGCTGCCCCCCAGTAAGATGAACCAAGCAAAGAGGGTCCCCATCATGCCCAAGGACATCCAGCTGGCCCGCCGCATCCGCGGAGAGAGGGCTTAGACTGACCTGAGACCAGCACACCCAAACACAACAGCTCTATTAAGAGCCACATACATTTTCAAAGAGTTGCAATCCTACGTTATTATAATGATTAAACTGGTTCATGTATCACTTAGTTTACTGAACCGTGATGAATGAAAGAAATGAGTGAGGTAGTGGTTTACTGAAGTTACAAAGACATTAATATATGAGTAACAGGTCAGTGTAAACACAAGCTTCTGTCAATTATGGATCATTCAAACTATTTATATAAAAATATGTAATAAAGTTCTAAAACAAGTATTCGGTATATTCCTTGATAGCTTTTGGAGAAGGTTGTTTTTAAGTTTACTAAAATCTATCGTTTCAACTGTTTCACTTTATAAAAAGGGAACAGGCGAGTAGAGCATCAGAGTTTCTTATTCTGTCAGTAAATTATCCAAATGAATGTTTTTCATTATTTTAGTCAACCCTAAACAAATTGATTGTACCTTTTAATGATGACCTTACATGGTCGGCAAAGTTAAATTAACTTCAGAAAATCAAATCTGTTCTGAGAAAAAACTAATACATGTTTAAAGATAGGAACTTGCCATCCCACTGAAAAACAGTCCGTAGAGATTTAAAGGCGTAGTTGTAGTTCAGTCCAACGTTTCATTTGGATTCATTTGACAACAGTCAACTATTTTCATAAAGAATATATATATTTTTCAAAGTCAACTTTATTGTCAATCTTACTCAGTTTGAGAGATCAAAAAGACGTTTAAATAAAATTATACAATTTACAGATATGTATACAAATATATATATCCTATATACACCATCATGTATAATGATGGTGTATGATGTAGAAGGAAGTGTGGTAGATAACAAGTAAATATAGAGTTACATACAGATCCATGTTACAGCAAAAGATGGAATAACTAAGAAGCACGCAGTATAATAATAATTACATGCAACAATTAAATAACTGCTCAGCATCTCCACCACAATCCCAATCTGCTGTGTCCTGTTTTCCTCCCCTCTGCATAACACCCCATCACACATACCAAACACAACGCAGAGTCCGAGGGTGTTAAGAGTATGTTTATTGAAATGTCCTCCTCTCTACTGGCCAACACAGGGAGCATATGCTGGGTGTAGAATTGTTCCAGGAGGAGGAGATTTCCATGCCATGCAGGGTCTTTGGGGATGGGGATGATGATCGCCTCCTTCGTGGTCCACACAACAAAGTAGCAGAGACTCCGGTCTGTGATGTGCAGCTGCCCTTGGACCTGGTGCCAGTATGGGTGATTCTCCTTGAGAATATATGACCCACCCTCCTCACGGAGACAGAAGGATGGTAACTGGACTGCCTCCGTGATGGTCATGTTCCTCTGGCTGTGTGGACACTTCACCTCCAGCAGGGCAGATGGCTGCACAAGTCCATCGGGTGATGCTCCCAGAACACCCGACTCACTCACAAAGAGACCAGACTCGATTCGAACACTGTCACTTGATAGGCCTCCACAAAAGCCTTCACCCCTTCGGCCTCGTTTACAACCCCCCAGTTGACAGTTGGCGATGTCTCTGGCCAGTGGGTTGTATGTCTCCTCTCGCTGTTGGTAAAGTTGAGACACCGGCTGGACTACTTTGGAAGTGCCAGGCTTCCTCCACTGGCACTCAACATCTGTGGAGCTGATCTGCCACATGGCAAATATTGCCAATGCTGCAGCGTGGCTGCATTTGTACATCTCCTGTGCACAATCACAGACAGCGCTCTGCATCGCGCCATCGTCTCCCATGCAGATCTGTAAAAATAAAGTAAGTACCATTTGTTAGCATGCTATAATAGATTGAATGAGCAATAATACAAGGATGGTCCGGATCTGGGGGTGGGAGGGTTTATTTTTCCATAGTTTTGTCCTCTTGTCTGTTGTTATTGTTTGTTTTTTCTGTATTTTTTGTAATTTGTGTTGTATTGGTTGTGATTGTACATTGTATTTTTCTAAATGTGTATGAATACATTTTTGAAAAACATTTGATCAACAATAAAAAAGGATTTGGTCAGGATCTAGACTCAGTGTGTAGTTTATTAATTAATCAATGCTCTCTACATTAGGAAAACACATACCAGTGTACCAGAGGGAGTCACACACAGCTGTGACTAGATAACCAAAATCCTTGAATCGACACACAGCAACTAAAGTCAAATGACACAACGAGAAAAAGGAGATCACACATACAGTATAGTCGATGTAAAACTGGCCGCTTTAATCTGAAGAGCAACTAAAACAAAACACGGGAGTGTACCTTGTTCTTGTGAACACTAATGTTATCCACAGCATACACAGAGACCACGCATTTCTTAAGGAGAAAACTAGTTACTAAAACAAAACACGTTAGTGTACCTTGTTAGCTAATGTTAGCTAGCTGACATTAACGTTACACATTGCACTCATATTACTCACCGAAACCTTGTAAAGCCGGTCCCGCATGCTGGCTCTTACAGAACCGACTAACTCCCCTTTCATATAGGTACAGCTCTCAACGTGCCCAGACTTGTAGTGATTTTCACCTCGTAAAATACTTTTAATCTCATTCTGAAAGAATGTGGTGAAATGTGCTAACGTGACGGCCATCTTTATGTTGGTGACGCGTATTGTGCGAGATGAGAGACCTGTAGTTCACTGAGCGGTTTCACACGAAAAAATGTGTAACTTCACAGTTTTACGACACATTTTGATTTTTTTGACTTGCAAAATGTTCTTTTAAATTGACAAACATCATATGTGTCATTCGTGGTACAATTCAAACGGGATCAAAAGATAACCTTTCTCTCTCCATTGACTTCAATGTATAATTTTCCGCTTCCGGGGTCCCATGGAGGCTTTCGGAAGGGGAGGGACTTCGCCTCTCTATTGGATAAAAAAAGTTAGGAAACGCCCCTATACGATCCGCCCCTATACGATCCACCTCCTTGCTGCGGTCTGCAGCCAGACCCATCTCGTGTGTTCCCGTACGACACATGGCCAAGACGCAGGAGAACACGGCGACGCAACAGCCGGCGTCGGCGAGTCCTCTGGTGACTGCTTGGTGTGTCAGGGACTTTAAAGGCATTTTATAATGTTATAATTTGTTTGCAGTTCATAAAGTCACCACTAAGAGTGCTGGTATTGTTATCTTTAAGTTCGCCATTCTTAGCCTCACTTCCGGTTTACGGTATCACCAATTCCGGTTTAGCGTTAGAGAAACGGCATGGTCCGAGAGAAGAAGAAGAAGATGACAGACACATGGCAGCAACTTTCCCTCTGCTTCATTAATTTATCCTGTTCAACAGGTTAGTAGTGTGGATACAGATTATGTCATATTTCGATCTAAGAAGTGTGTTTGAAACTGTTTTATGTGTAGTTTAATGTCCTTCTGTGAGCTACGCCACTAGCGTGTGGCTAATGGCGTCCGCTAGCTTCTTTAACACAGGCTGTTGCTCCCTGAATAATGTAGGGCTCTACTATGTTACTATGTGTATGAGTCCCGTGCACTAGTCTGGCTTACATTTCAAGTTTATTCTGTTTGTATGTGAAATGCTGGTCTGAGGTCATAAGTGTTCATATTATTTAAATGCTAAAGCGCTAATGCTATGCTAATATTGTGCCTGTACAACGACTGTGAGTACAGTCAGGTTGTGTTATCTTATCACTGTATTATATACTGTAAATGAAAAAGGCTTTAATCCTTCATGAAAGTCATAATATGGCATGTGGATTTATGTCCATTTTTGATTAGAAAACAAATATGTCAGACATACAGTTATTTTGATTTGCTAAACGTATTTTTACATTCTCAGTTAGCTTCAGGCCTCACTGAGGAGAAGTATTGAGGTAGAAAGCTGGTGAAGCCATTTCCTGCCCACATTATATTCTGTTTGCACAGATAATAAACCTGGTTGGCAAGAAGGAAGTCCTATTCATTCGACCACACAACACAACGCAGAGATACATGTGGCGTCAAACCAGAGAATTATTAGATAAATGGAGAAAATGGATATAATTTGTAAGTGAATTTATTAATGTGTTTAATAAATTCTGGCTAGGACAACCACACAAACGGCAGCAACTTTCCCTCTGCTTCATTCTTTTCTCCTCTTCAACAGGGTTATTATCTGATTACCAGCTCTGCACAGCGGACTTGTAACACTAGCAGCAGTGGAGATGGAGCATCAGAACCTGGAGAATACAGCAACAACAACAAGGATCCATTTGAAGATAGGTAAATATTACAGTAATAGTGTACTTTCATTGTGTGGGTGTAAAATAGTTAAATAGGTTGAGAGAGAGACTCCTGTCCCACCTCCCCATTTTATTTTGAGTTGTGCATTGTTATTTGTGCTTGAGAAACATTCTACTTGAACTTTATATTTTAATGAACTTAGTAGTAATTATTGTCCTATATTTCTTTCCGATTTCACAGCTGCCTGGGCCTAGCAGCAAGAACCTCCATATGTGCCTGCACCCAGGTCAAGATCTACCGTGGCTCAAGGGCCTTTACCAGAGCCATCACCAAGGACCAGAGGACCAGCATCACTACAGCGGCCTCCACCTGTGCCTGCCACAAGATTAAGATACACCTCGGTACAAAGGCCTCCACCACAGCCATCACGATCAACCCAGCCAGCAAAGAAGTCTCGACTTAGCACACTTCCCTCCCGCCGATACAGCCACCAGCAGCCCATGCACCATCACCCCCACCTACACAGCAGCTAGACCCACTGTCTTGGAAGACAGACAAAGACCATGGCACTGCTCCCCCTGTCTTTACATTTATAATGAATAGTTGGTTGAGAAAGTTCTGATATTGTCAGGGTTCGTACGGTCATTAAAAACCTGGAAAAGTCATGGAATGCAATATTTTTCCCAAAGTTTTGGAAAAGTCATGGAAATATAACTAAAGTTGCATCAAATATCATTTATATGTTATCTAATCGCCCAAATAGTAATACTATAATGATAATAAATACTGTATCGTATAATGAAACGTAAAATGGCAACTGTGGCAGTATTTAGCTGGTGAGAGATGTTTACAATCACCCCCTCTAGTCTACAGGAGCTACTATTTGATATAAAGCTGCCAATATGCCAGGGAAGTGCAGTTTCAACAATGTATGGCTTCTAAAGAATAAGTACCAATTGTGGTTATCAAAAGACATTGACCCAAGACGTGCTAAATGCAAACTGTATTGCCCATATTCGAAATATTGAATGTGGGCGAGGCAGCGCATGCGAGCCACATGAAAGAGCCATTTTTTTTGGTCATGGAAAAGTCATTGAAAATCATTGGTGAAAAAGTGTATGAACCCTGTATTGTAAATATTGAGATTTTACAGTTTCTTATGTTAACATAAATAGTTGGTTGAAAAAAAAAAGTTGTAATGCTCAATTTGTATTTATACTAGGGCTGTCAGTCGATTAAAAATATTTAATCGCATGATTGTCCATAGTTAATCGCACATTTTTTATCTGTACTAAATGTACCTTAGAGGAATATTTTTCAAGTTTTTAATACTCTTATTAACATGAGTGGACAAATATGCTTTATGCTAATGTTTATAATTTGAACAATGACAAATATTCTCATGAATATTAAACACAACCTCTGAACATTACAAATATTCGCATCAATTCAACCTGGAACCTCTCATTCAATAATACAATACAGTGTGTGTGTGTGCAACTCAAGGCATATGCTCGAACGGGAGCTGCCTGGACGTTGCAATCATGTTGCACGCACTATCCGTGCTGAGTGTGCTGACTTTTCGTACAATGTCCCACTGTCTGGCTTCCTGCATAAAGTCAAGTGCTCGGCGCAGTTGTCGGCGAAATGTCGCTCCTCTGTTTTCATTTAAACAGCTCCTTATATCCGTTAGCGCAGCTAGCTCGCACCAGTGCTAACAACAATGCACGTAAGGTCTCTCTCTCACTCGCTCGAGCCACACATACACACACCCTCCCGGTCCTCCCGATGGCCAGTCGGTGCCTGCCGGTGAGCGTGGAAGTGTGGTCTGCCGCAAGCAGGCAGCAGGAGCGGGGCTGTCAGCATCAGCTTGTAGATGGTATTTTAAACTCGATGCGCACTGAAACTACGGGGCGGCCGAGGAAAAAAATACACATGCGTTAATCGCGTTAAAATAATTAGTGCCATTAATTATTTTTTGCATTAACGCGTTAACTTGACAGCCCAATTTGTACACATCACATGAACCTCAGTATGGAATATGAAGTCATGAATCATGTAATTCCCTCGAAGCACAGGCAGACACAAGTGGCTTTCTCATTACGGGTTTATTCCTCCAAATCCACTGTGAAAACTACACAAACAAACAGTATAAATGACAAACATAGTTTCGTGTTAGACACACAATAACATGCACAGCATGTGAGATAACTAGCAAGGTAATAAACATAAAAGTAATACAAACACAACAACATACCTCGTTGGGCTGCATGCTCTGTAAACAGAGGGAAGTATTCTTCAGTTCTCTTCACAACTTATATGTATAAGAATACAAAACTAACGGAGCTGTAAGTATCCGTGCATCTTACTCTGAGGGTGCTTCTCATGTTCTCGCTCTCTAACTCACGCGAGAACAGCATAACGAGACGTGAGCTTGGACTTCAAAATAAAAGACTAAATATTGCACGCATGAAACATTACAACAATAATAATTATTACACTTAGAAAATACACATTACAGTTAAATTATGAACATGTCAAGGCTGCACTTACACTCCCACCAAATCACACATTACTCGTGAGATTTCACACAAAAGATTGTTTGTACAAAGTAAACGCTTTACCCTTTGAAATAGACATTACCTGTAGATAACTTAACATGGAATCTCAGGCAACACATTAAACACCTTATTCTGCCTCAAGCAGAGTAACAACCTTGTGTACAGGTCTTTCAAGGAACACAGTCCTAATTGTGAGTTTCCCCTTTTTGTCTAATGTGGTTTGGCTAACCAGTAATTTAAGTTTTCTGACCCTGGAAAGACTTCTTTAGTCTTCTTTCAAGACAATTTAGGCGGTGTACTGCGCACGTCTTGTTGTCAGGTAACTTTGGTTTTTCGCCTTTGAATGGTTGTACATTCATTGGTTCTTTGTTTCACACCTTGGTGTTCTTTGGCATGTCGTTTCAGTCTTGCAACTGCTCTTGACCAATCGGAGCATTTCTGTAAGCGATCCAATAATGACCCGTCTTCCTTGCGAAGTTCAGGATCATCCTCATTGATTTCTCCCACCTTGCGTTCTCTTACAGGTAGGTCATTTTGCCAAAGAAACTTTGGTCCTGTGAACCAGTTTGAAGTCTTCAGTCGCTCTGCAGTTAAACCTCGAGAGGCATGATCTGCTGGATTGTATTTAACTTTGGTTCGGCTCACATAGTGTACTTCAGTTTTGAGACTGAGAGAAGGTTCTACACCTGGTGTCACTTGTCTTACTACTATGCGATGGCTAACGCCAATGGCGTCTCCATAATCTAGACAGGGATTCATGTTTCCAACAATACTCCATCCAAGGTCTGTACGTTGTGCGTAAGGTTGATTTTCTTTGCCAGACACAACTTCTCTTGGAAGTAAAGCTTGTGAGCAGTTGTACCCTATGAGCAGACCCACTTCACAGTCTGGCAGAGGTGCAATCTCTCCTTGGAGGTGCTCTAGATGAGACCAAGCTTTTGCAGTTTCATCTGTTGGTATGTGAGTTCTGTTGGCTGGAATGAAGTCACGTGGTAAGGGAATCTTTTTACCGGAGTAAAAGCCTCTCACTTGTAGGTTGTTCACTCTTTGAGCGCTTACAACTGTGGTTCTTGAGGTCATAGTAGATAGCTTGAGCTTGACTTGTTGTTTACTTGCTTCCAAAGCCTCAGCTACTTCACTTAGCACAAATGTTGTGTCACTTTGAGAATCCAACAGAGCGTATACAAGGATTTCTTCTGCTGGTTGACATGTGGATGAAAGCCAGACTGGAATTATAGCAGCTGTTTGTGTATTACCTTCACCAAGTATTACTCTGTTGGAAATAGCCGCTGGTTCTTTCTTCTTGTTGTGTTGGTTGAAGTCTTTCTTTGTATCTTTCTCGATTTGTACGCTCTTCATGCAGACAGGTAGGATGTTGCTTCTTGCATACTTCACATACACTCCTACTGTGGCAGCTCCTTGACTGATGGCCAGTCTCGAGACATCCAAAGCATAGCTTCTGAGCTTGAATGTACTTGATTCTGTCTGGGACAGCTTGCTCCATGAACTTCCTGCAATTGTGCAAGAATGCCAATTCTTCCATTTCTCATAATTGTAGTTGAACTTTTGTAGGAGTGTTTTCATTTGTTCTTCTTGCTTTTCTCTACCCTTTTCTGTAGGAATTTTAGTTATTTGACCTCTTCTTAGCTGCTGTGCTTCAGTGTTATCCACAGCTTCGTCTTGGGACTCTGCACTTTCCCTAACCTGAATTGTAGGCTCACTAGACTTAGACATTAGTAATCACTACTTTAAAGTGACTCACTTTTATAAACAGCAAAATGCAGTTAAACCTTTTAATGAACTTTCAACACTTTCTCAAATGTAAGTGTGACTTAAATGTACCCTATAAGACTTCAATAAAAGGTAGAAATGCACTTAAAATAGAAAATGTGCAAAAAACAGCTTAATTAATTGAACTTTAAACCTTTCAAAATATACTCAAAAATAAGACTTCAGAACTTCAATGAAATAACTTTCACTTATTATTCCCAAAAACACACTTTGAATTAGAAATAAAATCACTTATGTTCCCTTTACGCCTTAATTAACAAGCCTTAATAAAATGACATGAGCAAATAAGTCAAAACGCTAACCACACACGCTACTATAGTTGGCACTCACGGTAATAATGGTTTAGCAAACCTTTACAGAAGCCCTTTACTCAGATCACTATTGAGTTCTTAGTGTCCAAGTTCTTTATGGCTCTGTGTTGAAGCGTTGCTCTTTTAAAAACTGCGCGCGTCGTCCACTTCTGTGTGTGCATGCGTAGTTTCTCCTCCTCCGGCGGCCATTTGAAGACAGCCTCGTGCTCAGTCCGTGATCCTCTGAAGTTGCCGCTTCGTCAATTAAGACACACTCGCGTTGATGGACAGTCAAGTTTTCACTGTAATTCCCTCCAAGCACAGGCAGACACAAGTGGCTTTCTCATTACGGGTTTATTCCTCCAAATCCACCGTGAAAACTACACAAACAAACAGTATAAATGACAAACATAGTTTCGTGTTAGACACACAATAACATGCACAGCATGTGAGATAACTAGCAAGGTAATAAACATAAAAGTAATACAAACACAACAACATACCTTGTTGGGCTGCATGCTCTGTAAACAGAGGGAAGTATTCTTCAGTTCTCTTCACAACTTATATGTATAAGAATACAAAACTAACGGAGCTGTAAGTATCCGTGCATCTTACTCTGAGGGTGCTTCTCATGTTCTCGCTCTCTAACTCACGCGAGAACAGCATAACGAGACGTGAGCTTGGACTTCAAAATAAAAGACTAAATATTGCACGCATGAAACATTACAACAATAATAACTATTACACTTAGAAAATACACATTACAGTTAAATTATGAACATGTAAAGGCTGCACTTACAAATCAGTCCTGATGTAACTTTACTGTGGTGAAAGTAGAGTGATAGAACTATTTTACTCCAAATTCTAATTTACACATTTTCATTTTAGACATGAACAACACATTTATATAGGCCTATAGTGTAATTAATATATTTCACTACTTTTGTGAACCAAAAACGTTGGTAAACCAAATCTGAAACACAAAAAAAAAAAATGGATGACATGAGTACATCTGTGTTTTCACAAGAGTTTTTAAGTTTTCCAAAAGTCTGATTTCTAAGCTAAGTATCTCATAAGACAGTGCTCTAAGGTGAGTGACATTGCATTTCTAGCAAGACCAGAGACTGAACATTTTGATATGTTACACCATGCTATAAGAAGTACATTTAAAAAAGGTGATTTAAGGAGACATAAATACCCTTCACTTCAGTAATATAAGGTAAGGCGATTTTATTTTAAAAGACAATGAAGGCAGGTTATATTGATTGATATATATATTATATTGAAAGGCAAATTAATACATAGTCCCCTGAATCTGGAATAATGTACAATTTACAGCCTCACAATGTCAGGAACTTTTCATCTACAGATTGCTTTGGTCTGGCTTTGCTCTTCACTGAAACTTTGAACTTAAACGGACCTCCCCTTTAATTCGCGCGAAACTACGCGTGAATAATGGCGCGAATGGCTTTCCATACACTTCATCTCACCGTCGCACTGCGCTCCCTCGTCTGCAGGAAAGCCTGTGGAGGAGGAGCGCGCGCTGCCGTGACTCTTCTATCTACTGAAGTCTTTGAACGCACCGCGGCCCGCCCTCGGGGGATGGGGGCCGCAGGCGCCGTCACAATGCAGTCTCTTTGAAACGGACATTATGGGGAATAGTGGAATTGTGGAGAGAGATGACTCTTACCCCCTGATCCCACCGGAAGCGTCTGCGCTGCATCTGCGCCGCGACCTCCTCCTGCGTCATAACCCACCAGGCGCGTTTCAAAACGTTGCGGAAGCGGAGCGTCGTGTGTGCAGCCTCGCAGTTGTTGGATGAACGTTCCAGTTCCTGCGCCGCGCCGCATAAAAAATAGGATTCATCCTATATTTTAGAAATTCCTTGCGGCGAGGAGCTTCTGGGACGCTTCGAGCCGCGGTGCGGCACGGCGCAGCGGGTCTGGTGGAATAGCACCCATTGACTAGAGTGGCCGCGATCGCTAAAAACACCGCAGCGCAGACGCTCCTGGTGGGATTAGGGGGTTACTCTGGGATAAATGCAATCGTTTTTACTGAATGCATTTTCCCCACTCACATCACTCCAGAACCACAGTTCACAAACGTAAACCACCGTTCTCCTGCGGAGGTCCCTGAACGCACCGCGCCCACTCTCACGAGGGCCGCGCACCCACCCTCACAAGGGCCGCGCGCCCACCTGTTAACGCTGTATTTCCCATTCAACAGTGAAATGCATTCATCGGAGCTATTATACCAGGCAAGGTGTGTTCTCTGACAACAGCACGCCGCCAATAGCGTACAGTGCTTTGACAGGACTCGGTTTATTCCACTCACGTGCACACGCCCACCTGCTGGCTCCCTTTAAGGAAGAATATCAGCAGTTTACAGCAGGGGCGGGGAGTGTAGGACAGTGTTTCTTCCTCTGGGGAGTGGCAAGAAGCAGCCAAGGCTATGGTAACGATATTGGATCACTACACAGAAGATGCATGATGAGAAAAAGACTGAGAACAGGTAATAGGCTCTGATTTAAAAACTAAAACTTAATTTGATTTGATTTAGCACCACCATCCGGCCTTGACACTTCCATTTCCGTTTTGTTGTCCATTTACACTTTAATATCCCCTTATTTTGTAGTTGGTATGTATATTTAATAAAAAAAATCTGCTGCTTATGTTATTTTTTTTGTTATAGCATTTTATAAATGATAATATTGGTGTTAATGTTTACTTTAATTTAAGGTCATGTATATTTAAGTTATATTTATTTTTAATTGATGAATGTTCCATTAAAAAATGTTATTAAAAAGGCATGTACACCATAAAAGATGCGGCCCTGTGTGAAGCCACCGAGCACCGGTCCCCGGGGGAACCGGGCCTGGGGCAAGGCCCGTGGACCAAGCTACTTATTCGGCCTTGCGGCCCAATAATCGCTCTGACCTGGTCAGAAATGACTAGAAAACCGATCGCTCCCAATGCCATGACCGCACTGTTTGGTGTAACCCCACCCACATGGCCACTCTCTTCTCTGGAGACAGCCTTCATAGCCTTTGTTACCTTACTAGCCAGACGCCTGATATTGCTCATGTGGAAGTCTCCAACATCCCCTTCACACCTTGTGGTTAAAAGATGTCCTAAATTCAGCCAAACTCGAGAAAATAAGGTGCATAATGAGGGGCTCCCTGGGGAAATTCCACAAGATGTGGAACCCCTTCTACAAGTATATACGGGAGCTGGACATGCCGGATGTCTCTGTACAATAGGGTGGTGGACCTGCGGTGTTAAACTGTGATTAGTGGGCGGCTGACTGACCAACAAGTGCTATGTTTTTTTTATATATATATATTTGGTCTTTTTATTCCATTTATACACATTGTTTGATCTCTACGGAAGAGGATTAGGGCCACATACGTTTTTCTTTTGTGAGGATTTGAAAAAAAAAGTTTTTTTTTTTGTTCTGAGAAAAAAGTCAGAATTCTGACTTTAATCTCTACGGAGCCCTGGAGGGTTCATAGAGAGAAAAATAAATAAAACGTGGCCACGTTTTACTTTCTCGTGCGCACGAGTTACTTTCTCGTGCGCACGAGTTACTAAAGCGTGCGCACGAGTTAATAAAGCGTGGCCTCGTTTTGTGTGTGTGTGCGTGCGTGTGCTGTTCGTGGTAATTTGAAAACAAATGCCGGTGGTGTCGGATACACACGAATACGCACACAGAGCGGAGCTGAGCGCACACACACACACATCATGCGCCCCGGTGACAGGATATCTCCTTCATAAAGCGAGGGGGAATACTCTGGTAGTTCGATGTGTGTGTGGTTAAACGTAGCAGCCTCGATCTCTATTCAGCGGTTCTAATGAAGAGAAACGCAGTGAAGTAAACAGTAAAAGGCACAGCTCTTTGCAGCTGGTGCTGCTCTTCTCAGATTCAGCTGAGTTACACGTTACTGCCTCCAGTGCCCTGTACGACGAAGCCAGTTCAACAGACCCTGGATATGTTTGATTTACCCGGCTTAACTGACCCTAACAAACGCGATGTCGCTAAGCGGTCCTACGAAGCTGGTTATCTCAGTTAACTCAGTAAATCAACCAGGGTTTCTCTGTCCGGCTGAGAGCGCGCTCACGTGAAAGGGACGGGGTTAGCAACATTTGACCAATCACAAACATGGAGACGCGTGCTGACAGCGCAGCGTCATACTTCATGAATGAATAGTGTAAATAGCAAATCCTGCTTCGTAGTACAGGCCACTGGTGCCGCAGAGATTTCATAAAGTGAAGGAGGTTTTCCTTCTATAAAACAGCTGTGGGCAGCAGATACTGTGAGTCACGGACAGGAATCCCTCAATTTAAATAAAACGAGGCCACGCTTTATTAACTCGTGCGCACGCTTTAGTAACTCGTGCGCACGCTTTAGTTTAGTTTCACGAGAAAGTAAAACGTGGCCACGTTTTATTTATTTTTATCTCTATGAACCCTCCAGGGCTCCGTAAATCTCAGGGAGAAAAAAGTCAGAATTCTGACTTTAATCTCAGAATTCTGAGAAAAAAAGTCAGAATTCTGAGGTTTTTTTTCAAATCCTCCCAAAATAAATAAATCATGTGGCCCTAATCCTCTTCCGTAGATATCTACTTTTGCATTATGTTATTAATAATGGATTTAGACTCAGAGCCTTTAGATTTTGTTTTGTTGTTGATTTCAGTCCATTTTTTGTTTTGTTTTGTCCGACTCGAATCACATTGTTGTCATCCTAATTTGTTTGCCAACTGCTATTGTGCTATCTGTTTGTTTATAAAAAACTAAAATAAAAAGTTTAAAAAAAAATAGTAGAGGAAATGTTGCCCATGTGCCCAAGTGGACACCATCGTTCAGAGATATACTGCGCAAAATACAGATAGCAGGAGACAGAGGACAGCCATGGTCAGATAGGAAAACATTCAGGAGCTATCTGGACTGTCTTATGCGACAATGGAAACTGAACTAAAGAGAACATTTTAAACTTTAGCAGTCTGCGTGATCTGCCTGTAGGGAGGGGCGGGCCGGCCCTGCGAGTAAAGTAACGAGCAAAGTAACGAGTTACTTTATGTAGAGAGTAACGAAGTAGTGGAATATATTACTTTAAAAAAAAAAAAGAAGTAATATATTACTTTTTAGTAACGACCCCATCTCTGCACAGGGACAATAGTCTTCTTCAGTATTCACTACGCACAAGAGCAGACAACAAACTAGAAAAACTAAGTTATTAAATGAGCAGCCAACAACCAAAATTATGAAGTTACTGTTTATGGACATTACAGGCAAAAATATCGTTTTTTCATGTATTTGTAAATGTTGTTATTTTGGTCTATTTCGCTTCCATGTTTTCTTTCACTCTAATGCAGGGATGGGCAAATGGCGGCCGGGGGGCCCTCAGATTAATTTATAAACAACGTAATTAATTAAAAAAAAAATACTTTTACTTCTAGTACTGATACCACCCACTACACTCCTAGTTACGTCACGAGCTGCGTACATGATTTCTTTCGGCAGCCAAATACCGCAAAAATAATCTGTGATGCGTTTGTGTGTATTCATTGTGTTTGTTTCCCGGGGAAACACTCAAGAAACACCAGCTGTTGTTATGCCTGCTGTGAAGTTATATTACCACTTGTAATTATGCCTTTACAAGCTTCAAAGTTGTATTTATCATCTGAATTTGGCGAAACAAGTTTAATATTCTAAAAACCAAGACTTTGTTTATTTGAAATCATTGTTAGCATACCGCTTTGGGGTTAGCTCTATTCATGGTAAACATTTTGACATGTCATGAGAGTGATTCACTTTTTTTTTTAATACAGGATTAGCACAGCCTCACGGAACTTTACAACCATAAGGTAAAGAAAAAAAAATGGATTACCACAGAAATAGGTCAGGGGGTTAAGTGATCAACTTAGTTGAGAACTTCAGCCATAAGTGGCATGTAGAGTTAATTAAGCTTAGCAGTGTAAGTAACTACATGCGTGGAAAAGCAGGAACATGCAAAGCTGTGTGACAAGGAACATAACTAGCACCAGGTGCTGCCAATTTACTGATGACCCCACCAGAGCAAACACAGCAACAACACACAGAACATCACACCAAATAAAATGGGTGTCTCGGGATATAGAAAGCCGACTTCCCTTACATACCTTGATCTAACATGCCAGCGGCTGTTCACCTTGGAGACCTGCTGCGGATATGGGTACGGCCAAGAGGGTTTTAAAAGGCGCACTGGGCACTGGCACCAGGTGTCACTAACTAGCCCATGTGTTGCGAACAAGCCCAGATGTTGCGAACGAGCCCAGGTGCTGCCAATTTACTGATTACCATAAGCCACGCCCACCTCAGTGCAAAGGAAGCAGTCACACCAACCAAATAAGAAGGAACATGAGAGATCATACAATAACATTTTAGCAACACAATGACAAATGTAGACACTATTAAAAAGGACCTGTACCATTCATTACAAAAAATACTGCATTAGAGCTTCATAATACGCTTTCTCAATCATGTTTCTGAGACTGAAGATGTTTAATTACAATCAACACTTACCCGAATAACTTGACACTCATTAACTTTGGGACCACTTTATTGCATCACATTAAGTTGTCGTTAGGTTCATCCTAACAATTAGTAAGAGAACACTAGTGGAGGTTACTTAAGAGCAGTATGTATCTACACGAACATGGTAACACATTGGAACCGAGCTTTGCATACACAAGAGCAACTCATGTGCAAAGAATGGTTTTTTGAATGTACAATAGCATCTGTACAAATCATGTTTCTCTACTGCTTCTAAAAATGATGCAAAAGAAGATATTTAATTTAGATTTCAAGACAGTTGCTACTATCTTGAGATCAACACGATTTCAAATAATGTAAAAAAAAATCTGTTGCTCTAAAAAAACAAAACAAAAACATGATTAAAATCTGATTGGAAGGGGGCATACCCACTATCATTTTATATGTCTGAAAAAATAAAACCAACAAATGCAATAGAATAAATAGGAAAAATAAATTAAAATGAAAAAAACATGTGGCATCATTGAGCAACAGGGAAAATAGGCACGTCTGTTTATTAATCATATTAAGTCTTGAGAGAATGGAAATAATTACTAAAAGATGAAGTGCAGCTTTGCTCCGTGGTAACACGTCTGGCAAAAATGTTATAAAAATAAAGCAAAAAAAATCATGGCACAGGCAATTTACCTTCAGCACGAAGCAGCCTAAAATATGTGAGGAAGATCAAAATAACTTGCGGTATTGGCTGCGTAAAAAAATACAAAAAACCTCTTAGATATGGAAGATCAAGCTTGACTTAATAAAAACTAAATAAATACATACAATTGGCCAA
The DNA here is from genome assembly GCF_902827175.1 of Gymnodraco acuticeps. Taxonomy (NCBI): domain Eukaryota; kingdom Metazoa; phylum Chordata; class Actinopteri; order Perciformes; family Bathydraconidae; genus Gymnodraco; species Gymnodraco acuticeps. Next base: position 1,813,478 of record NW_022991444.1, on the reverse strand, counting down.
GGCAATTTAAATAAACTGATGAAATGCACATACTGTATATGAGGTGACTGTATTATTACGTCGTGATTTATGACGGTGTATTAGGGGACATTTTAGTTAAAGAAAAGAATGCTTGAGCTCTGGGAGGCTGAACTTTACATTAACCACATAGCTTCACCTGCATCCAATGCAGACTGCCTGCAGTGGTCGACCTAATCAAATTACACTTTGCAATGGGATTTAGCAATTAGGACAGATTTAGGGTTTTAGTCCAGAATAACCCCGACTGACATTATTCAGATAAAAACAATAAACTGATTTGGATGAGGTCATAGCTTTTGCATATTAGGATCTACAGGCTGGACATCACCATGGTCCATACTGCTAAAGCTCCTCACCAACACATGCATCTGGCATATTTCGTGGAACAATATTTAAGTTTCTTTCTTGTAAATTTGCAATTTTTAGAGATTATCAGAATTTTCTCTTATACATGTTCTGTAATAAAACAAATACAATGGCCCTAATACCAAGTTGTATACATATTGAACAGTTACCCAAGTCCGTCTTAAAAAAATTATTTTAGGGAATAAAAACTGTCAGTCAGACTCGTTAAAAACACCCGGTAGTAGTGAAATATTCATTAGCTGCTATGAACATTATTGATATAGTTGTGCATGTATTCCCATTAAGTCAATGCTTGGTCTTCCATACACAAAAACAAATTAGTAGAGATTGTTATGGATTCGTCTACACGTTGTTACATATATTATTGTAATGGTTTTCTTAAAGGACGGATCAGTTAATGAGTTAGCTAAACGCACCTCTTCCAAACTGTCTGTAGTACATAGAAACATAGAAAAAAAGACCTAAGAAAAGGAACATTCAGAATAACAGGAAGTCATTATGAGTAGAAATAAAATCAACACTTTTTACAAAACACTGATTTTCAGTTCTTCAAACTACAGGCAGCAAATATAAATTGCAGTAAAAAGCACAACTGGCAATGTAACGCTTAAAGAAATGTAAGAAAGAAAGCCTTTCCATGGAACCCAAAGTGTCCAATAACAGCTCTTTAAACACCACAGAGTAAGACTTGGTAGAATGATTTAAGGAAGCTAAAAGCAGAATGAAACATCCTTCGAATACGGACAGGCCTCAACGGCTCTTTGTCTATTCGTCCTTTACGTAAGACTTGAACATATCATGTTTGAAAACGTGTTCCTTCGTCCAGCACACCTACAGCTTCCATTCCTCATCGTAGGACTATAAGGAATGTTCAGTGCAGTTCGTCAAGAAGTCCAGCGAGCCACGGAGGAAAACGTTAGTTTGGAAATCCTTACGAGAGAAGTCATGTCAATTCCTTTGTTTTAATGTGCTTCATTTCACATCTTCTTTTCTTCTTCCCCGTTAACTCCCAGTGTTCAGCTCATAGGAGTTCTAGAGTCAGTGATCCTCTTAAGATCATCCCTCCCTTCACTAAAAGTCAAAATGACAGAATGTGCCATACCTTTCGCATTATAAAAAGATGATTCTTTTCTCCAGGAGACAGAAGCTGCTCCCATTATTGTCTTTTATTTTAGAGTAGAAATGTATCCAGTCCGTTGGGTCATAGGTCAGTGACTTTGTTCTCCACGGCGGCAGCGATCTGTTGCAGCCGGTAACCCAGCTGCATCTTCTGGGCGGTGCAGTCCTCCTCCAGGGCTGTGATGATCTGCAGGAAGAGGGGAAACAGTACCATTATATGGCTTTAGATTAGCTTTCTGTGTTATGTCTGAAACCAATGAACAGTTGTGACCCATCGTTGTCAAAAAAGAGATGTAAACATGCCACTATAAACAAAAAATGCATTGCATAAAGGGGTAGGTTTTAAAATGGATTCTCTGATTCAATAATGGATTTTTATTTGAATGATCTGATATGGATTCATAAAACTCTGATATTCTTCTTTAATATTTGCTTCTTCCGTTGGATGCCCGACTGCTGAGAACTTTTTTCCTGTCTTAATTGCATGGGGCGGGACATCTCTAAGCATTTGACCAATCACAACAGAGCCGGCCAGCTAACCAATCAGAGCAGACTGGGCTCTGGTTTCAATCAAGAGCTTTTTGAACATTAAAGCATGGAGACATGTAGAGACACAGAATACAGATGTGATCCTGAAAAGGAGCAGAATAGGGCCTCTTTAAACCAAACCTGAGTATATCATTATCGGAATCCTCTGGAAATCGGTGGTGGTTCGCAGCCCTAGCTGCACATGTGCACTGGCATCTATGAGACGCAGCAGATACCATTCCCCTGCTGTATTCCAGCACTTACAGAGACTCAATTATTTGTGCATGTAGTAGAGAAGCATCTGAACAACAACACAACACGCCCCGGTGTACTCACTTGATCGTAGTATTTGTTGATGTACTTGTACAGCTCATGTAAAGCCACGAGGCAGTTGACCTCGGCTGTGTAGTTCTGTGATGTGAGGAGAGAGAAGAGAGAGAGGTGAGGGGGGGGCAGGGGCTGTTCAGAATTGCATCGCTTGCCATTCATATGTGATTTCAAACTCCACATCTAGCTCGTCAGGCACACAGTGACCTTAAGATGAGTTATGTGTTCAACCTCGGCTAACATAAAGAAGCTATTCTTGCAGAAGTGGAAGAACAAGAGAGGGGAGCGTACACGAGAAAGTTCAGCCAGAGCGGAGTTCATCTCCTGGTCGCTGGCCGAGATGGTCTGGCGGATGTCTGCGTAGTACCTGGAGAGAAAGGAGTTGGTATAGAAATCAAGGAAAGAACTGCATTGAATTAAGGTTTACATACAAATATATTCATCTTTCTACTTTTGTATCGTTTGAGAATAAATACCCTGCTTCTTGAATTTGAAATGGACTATCATGCTCCTAAGTGTCTTCAATTCTATTGGACAGGACTTTCACCTCATGCTGACTGCGGTCTGCATGAAGTTCAGGAGACACAGACACATTGATCTGAAGTGGCCACATGCAATCTGAAAATAAACTATTCATCTGTTTAGAGTCCAGAGGTGCCCAGTACGTCGACCGCGAGCGACCGGTCGACCGCGGGGGCAATGCTGGTAGATCGCGAGTCATTCATAAAAAAAAAAATCCTGCTCCGTTAAAATAGACAAAACAGGTTTTGATCCCTCCTCCCTTGGCCTCCCTGCCACTTAATTCAGGAGTTTACTTGATTGACAGAAAAAGCGACTTATCGCTTTCCAGTCTGTTAACCCAGAATGCAAAGCGATACAAAATCAGTCAAGTGCCGGGAAAACTCAAATTAAGTTAAAGAGACAAACAAGAGACAAACAACAAAATGAGTGCGGGACCGAGCAAGAAGCTAAAGACAAACCACTTCCACCCAGAATGGGAGGAAGAATATTTTTTTGTGATGTCACATTCAAAGGTTATTTGCCTTATTTGTAAAGCAAGCGTCGCTCTGCCAAAGAAAGGTAACGTGGAGAGGCATTATCGGAGTGTTCACAAGGCATATGACTGCGACTTCCCTCCGAGTAGCGAGTTGAGAAAGGTCATGTATTATTGCTACACAAATATTATCTCGCAATCTTAGTGTCGCCAACTCGTTTCTAACATGCAAAAAGACAAACAAATGTCGGTGTATTTTCGATCTTTCCAATCGAGACGAGATCTCTCTCTCCCCCGTCTGTGCGCGAGGGGGCGGGGCAGTTTACACACACGCGGCTGCTACAAGCAGCAACACACGGAGATGGCGGAGAGAAGCGCTCCAAGGTGTGGTTAAATGTTACCCGTCTTGAGGCGGACAATGCTCCTTGCCAAGAGAGTTCAGCATGTGAGGGCGGTAACACGAGCAATGTGTCTAAACATTTAGCAAAAGTGCACCACATTCAGACGGAGGAATGCACCGGGTTCCACTGTCTTTCTAGCAGCTCTGTAGCCCCATCCACGAGTAAGGTTTCCACGTCAGGTGTTACGTATGCTAGCAGCAACACACGCAGTTAACTCAATGATTCAAACATGGGTTAATGATTAGAGGTAACTGAGTTACTCTTTATTTTGTTAAAGTTTCAGCTATTCTGTTCACAGTTCTGTCATCAGATTATTTAATACGATTTGTTAAAACATTGTTGTTTCTTTTGATGTGAAATATTATTTATTTTATGTAAATAAAAAGCAATGTTAGTTTTGTTCACAATTTGTTAATTTAATAATATATATATTTTTGAATCAAGTATTCATCTTTATTGTCTTCATTGTTAGTTTCCACATGCCTAAAACAACCTCAAGCTAAATCTAAAAGTTGATGGCTAAACAAGAGGGTTTGAGAAATTGTGCAAGGCATACAGTAATAGTCCGAATAGTCGATTAGTCGTTTCATTAATCGATAGATTAATCGATTATCAAATTAGTCGTTTGTTGCAGCCCTATTATCCCATGTATAAATAAAACGTGTTTTTCAGCAACCCTTGCAATTTGGGATTTTATTTTTGGTTGGTAGACCTCGGTGAGCTGGTCATTTCAAAAGTAGCTCACCAGCCCAAAAAGTGTGGGCACCCCTGGTTTAGACTCAAGGATGTGTTCTTCAGTCACTGAGAAAGAAAGATATTCTCTATGACCTTCAGCTCATCGAGTATGAATCCAAAAGACAAAGTTGGTTTTGTTATGCCATTGGAATTCAGAGTTTGTACCAAAAAAGAAATAAATGCAGTGTTGGACCCATACAGCTCAGTTGGTAGAGGGGGGGGGCAGCCGATGTTCTGGGGCTGGGTCCCCCTGTGGAGGACCACGTGTCATCCCCTTACTCTCCCTGTCTCACCACTGTCACTCAAATAAAGGCACTATCTCAATATTTAAAAACAAACAAAAACACAGTCATCTCATATGAAAGGATGCTTACTCCCAGTTGTGTGTTTGGAAATATAGTTTTTGATGCCATTTGGACAAGGTGTATTATATATGTTTAGTTCATTGATACCAAAGGAAAGCCTAACGAGCTGTGCACACTGAACCGTGGAACTTCCTCTGTATATTTTTCACACCTCTGTTTAAATCAAACTATATTTATATAGGACAACATTTAACACTTCAGTGTTTCACAAACCAAAATTAAAAATAATACCCGTCCCTTCCCATGTAATGAGTAGAATCAGATGATTGATTAAAGGAGCAGCATAACAAGTAATACCGACTGAAATCAATAACCACAGGATTGACTAAAACAATTGTAAAAGAAGAATAAATACAACTTAATTAAAAGCCAAGTGTAATGTATTATTAATAATTAGCATATTTATATGTCTTGCAATTTTCTTAATTTTAAAATAGTGTCAAAATCATTTTTATAAGTTCTAAAGCAAATTCCTTGTAAAAACTGCACATGTATATATTTGTTCTCTTGCGCTTATTTGCTTTAGATTGAATATTATCCAAAAGTACAGGTAACTAGTTAATGTAACATTTGAACAGTCATCCCTCCCGCCCTGAACAGGCCCGATGAGGCCGATATGTTCCTCAGGAGTCTGTCAGCAGCTCTCCCAGCAGTGTGAGGAGAGGCAGCAGACAGCAGCAGCAGTGTAGCAGCTGCTCTCAGACCAGCCATGCATGGAGCCTGGCAGTCTGCCCTGTCTGCCTCCACACATTGTCCCAGGCCTCGCTCTCTCGCTCTCTCTTTCTCTCTTTCACTCCCTCCCTGTGTTCTTATGCCGGGGGTCAGTTGGGAACCTGCTGCCATATTCTTACCTCTCCACCATCTGCTTGTAGCGCGGGATGTCTCTGGCGTACAGCAACTTGTTGATGGGCGAGTCCTGTGAGAGGAAGACAAATATACAGGGCGTATAAAGAGTTGTTGATTTAAATATGCTACTGGTATTAAACATAGCTTTTTCTCACATTATGAGAAGATTATTATTAATTGGCTGATTTGTTTATATTGTTCTTACTGTACCTAGTGCATTTACATTTAATACAACTGTAATTACTTTGCTAACTTATAATGTAAACAGTATATACACTAGTGTTCTATGTATCTATTTTATTATAGTTTTTCATTTGTAGTCCCTGTCTAAAGAACATATATTTTTTTATATAAATGACGATAGATTCATATAAATCATTAAGCATAGTGTTTTTTAAATCATATTTGCTACTACACAGCGGTACAGTGTAATAACGCTGCGTTACAGTGACGCTGATCTCACCCGTCCCAGCTTGTGGTCGGCGATGGTGCAGGAGTCCATGAAGGTCTGAGCGATGACGGACAGCACGGCGTCCACGTGGTCCGAGGTCTGCACGTCGAAGATGAACTGCGGGTTCTTCAGGATGTTGATCCAGAACCGCAGCGGTAAACTGACCAGAGAAAAAGAGACAGTCATTTGTATGGCAGATAATTAATAATAATAACTATTACGGCTTTACCCCTTGAACCAAAGTAGGTGTGTGAAAATGTCTAAATAACACCTTGATCATTTATTTTTGATCTGTGGTAACATTAGTGCATTGTTGATATCAGGTCTTGGTGAAACTATGCATCCAGCTGTGGTACACATGTATGCTGTATGTGCGTAGGCTTCACTGAAACATGAAGCTCCTAAACCTTTGGCCGACGTTTCTCCTGATGTGTGTGTATAACATTTCTCAAAGTCCGCCCAGCACAAGTTGCTTTCGTTCTGGCTTCAACACCCAGGTCTTTCCGAGGTTACCTGTTGGTTTTCCAGATGTGGATGGTCTCGGGGTCGGTGATGCCGTGCTTCAGAGCCTGATCATCCAGCAGGTCGAAGAAGTATTTGACCGCCAGAGGAACGGGGCGGCTGGTGCTGAGGATCGCCGTGAACAGATCGTCCACAAACTTCTGCAGCGTGCCCTGAGACGGAGCGGATAAAAGACAAACAGATGAATAAACAAGATCTGCACGCAAATCTGCACACATTCTGAACATATTTCTAGTTATCTTTTTATCTCTAAAAGCTTATTTTTCAAAGTGGGGCACACATGTTTAAATATGAGAGTGTGTGTGTGTGTTACCTTCATGGAGAGCAGGCGGGTGAGGTAGATCTCGGGGATGGCCTTGGCCCTCTCCCCCCCCCTCTCACTGCCTCTCCTGTGCTTGGGCAGCTCAGACTCCTCACTGGCTTTCACCAGGTGCCACAGCCTCACCCCCCCCTCCTCCATGTCATCCAGCATGGGGGTCTCTGGAAGGAGGACACAGCATCAGGACAAGATTTTAGAGTGGTTCAGTATGAAAATCCCAACCAAGGACAAAGCATATTTATCCGTCATTTCAGTGTTTTGAATAATGTGAAACAAAGTTTATTTAGTCATTAATCAATGTTAATATTATTATAATAAAGAAAACAGCTATATTCAATAATATTGCCTATCTTTCTGCGATTTTACCACTACCTTTAATGCTGACTTTGAGTTCCTACTTCCACGTATCCCATGTAACACATGCATACATAGTCAAACAGCGCCCTCTGCTGGTCATTTACACTCGGTTCAACTAATAGAAATTACTTTCCCAAATCGAATCAAACATTATTTAAATAGCACTTTTCATACACAAAAGGTAACACACACCAGAAACAAAAACAACAAACAATCCCCCCCACCATCCTAGGTAATAAATGCCAAGTAACACATGACTTTGATGAAAACACTTAAAGCCAGCAGAAGTCAATGAACACTGTATGGAATACAATTAAGAAATAAATACAATTAAATAAGAATAAAATAAAGAAATAATAACCGACATTCCATTAAAAGCCATATTAAAAAGGTGGGTCTCTTTAATATCCAAAATACATTATAAAAAAACATACAAATAATGTCTAAAATACATGTTTGTGTATATGTAGACTTTTTTTACAAGTATCAATTCAGAGTATGTGTGTACACTCACTTTCTCCAGGCATGTAATCATGGCTGTCATGGACATGGTTTTTGGTGTTCCTGGGGACGAGGGCCACCGTTGCTCCGTCAGGAACCTGCGTCAAAAAGTGATACCAACTGTAAGACTTCCAGCCTTAAACAATCAGCATGCATGTGTAATGAGAGTGTGTGTTGTTGTGTGTGTGACTGACCTTATAGTGCTGCAGTGTATTCAGGCGCTTCCATAAGCCTTGTACTACTGACGTCAGGTCCTCGTCTGAGAGGATCAGGTGACCTGCAACACCTGAACGCCACTCTGCAGGAATAAACATGTTTGTTATATATAGTAAGATATTATAACATGTTCATATATGACATGTGTTGTTCCAAAAAGAGGACAATTTCATTTATTTGTGTAATCCCGGTGCACATTGTAAAGGCTTGATAATACTTTGATCAAAGGATTTAACTGTTTGTTTACCTTGGTTGGTGATTGGCTAATGGTTACACAAGCCAACAAACACATTATGACATCATAAAGTTGCAGGTTGACAGGTTTTTATATAAATGGATCAGGACAAAAAGTGAGAGAATCTTTTTTCCTGAAACGTTCAGAATCTCTTTACACATGGTGATGTATAAAAAGTGACCTTTAAGTGAAATCTGACATTTTAAATACAATATTATATTTCATACAACTGAGCCATCTGACCCACAGCCCACTTATCAATGCCAAATTGAAGCCTGATGTTCCTACATGCAACAACGTGTATGTACCCAGGTGTAATGAGTCGATGTGTGGCCTCTGGGAAAAGGAGGTTCCCTTCCAGGCTTGTTCCAGAAGTTTCTCCTTCACTTGCGTGATGGTGTCACAGTCTAAGACTTTGGCAGGTACCGTCTGAGTGGTAGCCCCCCCGGTGGAGGCTGCAGCAGGCATCACAACATTCAGGGTCTGCACAGAGGAGGAGGGGGGGTTAATGGGGGACATATTGTAATACTGAAATGCAGAATTTGTGTGTGTTTTTACATGTGTTTTTACATTAGGGAAGTTATTCCCTGAATCATTTTTAATGTTTTATTTTAATTCAGAAAATAACACTTTATTTAATACAATAGTTATCAAATGTAAATGCTATTCTAGCACAAAGTTATTTTACATTTCCAATAATCTTTTCAGTTTGCATTAATTGTAATAAAAATGATAAGAAGAAGAATTAAAAACAATGGAAAAAGTCAGATTTTAAAAGGTTTTTACCGAACAGATTCTCTTGTAAAGTGGTGCTGGAATGAATCCTTAAACAAGGTAATGAGTCAGCATTTTAACACATCTGCTTATAAGAACACCAAAAGCAGTCATGCATTAGCCACCTTTAGCATATATATCTATATCCTTTATTTAACCAGGTCAAAGACTCATTGAGATTACAATCTCTTTTCCCAGAGTGACCTGGCCAAGAGGGGCAGCATGAACGATGTTACAACAGATGCAACACAGACAAGACAGGCAGACAAATACAGCTGTAAAACACGAATAAAAGCACATTAGCCAGTCAATATGCAAAATAAAACAAACTATTAAAAATCATTAAAAACTGGCACATTTTAAAACGATTTTAGGATATACGAGCACTCACATCTACCAATGGTGTTCGTGTTCTCTGTCCTTTAAGATGGACCTGAATTCCCCCATAGTGATTACATCTGAGAGTTTCAGCTCCTTCTGTACATTGTTCCAAGCTGTGGGGGCAGCATATTTAAAAGCTGTTTCACCCAGTTGTGTTCTCACTGTAGGAACCAGCATCTGAATAAAATCTGGGGAATGCAGGCCATATAGACTTTCTCTTTGACACATATATGTGCAAATGTAGGAGGGAACCAACCCAAGCAGAGATTTATAAATAAAACCCAACCAATGGGAAAGTCTGTGAGCAGACAAAGATGGCCAATTAGCAGCAGCATATAAAGTGCAATGGTGTACTCGATATCCACACCCAGTAATAAATCGTAAGGCACAATGGTACACAGTATCCAAGCTCTTTAGGCACTGGTCAGAGGCATTCATGTATAGCAGGTCACCATACATAGTCTAATACAGGGAAAAACGTTGCAGATATCAAATGTTTCCTTATTTATTTCTGTAAAATAAACCTCATTTTATTTTTAGCTTTGAAACAACATTTTCCGTGTGTAACTAGAAAGACAAGTTCTGTTCAATAAGAAATCCCAGATATTTGTAAGTAGTGACCCTCTCAATGTCAGCCCCTTGAGCAGTACACATCTTGGGTAGATTAGATGGTAACTTTTTGCCATTCGAAAATATCATCACTTTGGATTTTTCTGCATTTAATACTAACTTTAGTTGTTATAAATGGGTTTGTATCAAAGGCAGACTGGAGGAAATCTAGACTTTGCTCTCTAGAAGCAGAGGAACAATAAATAACAGTATCATCTGCATAAAAATGGTAAGAAGCATTTGCTAAATTATGACAGATTATTTACATATATGGTAAAAAGAATGGGTCCTAATATGGAACCTTGTGGCACACCCTTTGCTATCGGGAGGAAGGAAGAAGAGGACGGAGAAAATTGGACGCATCGGGTTCTCGCTGATAAATAATTTAAAAACCAACCTACAGTATGCTTAGATAAGCCGATCCTGTGAAGTCTTTCCGCCAGGATGATAATCAACTGTGTCAAACGCCTTGGACAAATCAATAAATAGAGCTGCACAATACCTTTTAATAAGTTTGTCTGGACCTGCCGATTTTTAAAGCTTTAAAATAACAAAACAGCTTGGTTAGTTATCGTTGTTAATTTTTAATAATAATAATAATAATAATATAAATAATTTTTTAATAATGTATTAATATTTATCACGGCTCAGGTCCATTAAGGTTTAATGGACCTGAGCCATTATAAATACTAATACATTATAACAAATTATAAAAAAATAAAAATAAAATTGTGAATCACAAACAAAAAGTGTTAACAGGCTTTGCTACAACAAATAGGTAGATTGTCTGCAGTTACACTTTCTTACACACACACACACACATAAATACAGCACACAGTGTCTCAACCAAAACTATTTTCTTCAAATTTGCAAACACTTTGAAATAGCTGAATCCATAAATAGGCATAGTTTAAATAAGTTAAAATAAGTCAAGTTAGTCGTTAGTTTGTTTAGTATTTGGCCGTGTAATAACCCGGATAATGTGCAGCGAGCCGGTCATTATTGGAAAAACACCGACAGTATGATCACAGAGACCGATGCGAAGCGGAGGGATCTTGATCGGGTGTTTTTTATTTTACGTTTGAGATGTTCCCGCATCACTCTGGTGCTCCCGAGCCATGCAAGTTCGATTTCACAGAGTTTGCAGGTAACACACTTTTTACTGTTGTTTAAAGTGCTCCCACGCTGTTGAAGATTTGAGTCGGACCGCGCTTCTCTAAGCCTCCGCCATTTTTCAAATGTCAGTTTTTTTTGAGTAAACAGAGAGTAACAACATAGACCAAACAAATCGATAACTGACTTTGTTGCCAAATGTTTTAGCAATCGATTTTTATCGATTAGTTGTTGCAGCCCTACAGTACACTGCACCACTCGATTGTCATGCCTCTGACATTGTTAACATATTAAGAAGGCCAGTGTTTATGTTTTGTATCTATTTGTGTTTTTCTTACCAGCGTTTTGTACTCCACGTCCTCTCGCAGCAGCCTGTTGTCGTTCAGTGTGTACTTTGCTTTCCCCGTCACAGCGTCCACAGGGCCCTTGTCCACCTGGTGCTTTATGGCTCTGAACAGCATGTAGAAGGACTCCCCTGCTGATTCCTGGCCAAGCATAACGGTCAACAAATTATTACACAGAATTGAACTTTGAGTGATTCAGTGTGCATCCTGACAACATACCCTCAGAAAGGTAAAGAGGCAGATGGACATCCAGTTAGTCAAAAGCTTCTCCACCACAGATTCCGTTCTGGAATAGAAAAAGTGAGCAAATCATTTATAGATGAAATAAGTCAAAAGTTATAAAGATACATTTATAAAGAAACCTACTCCAGCCTTACCTCCTGAGCATCAGTTTGGGGTTCTTGGCCACATACTGTTCCACCAGATCGTTGAGCAGCGTCTTCAGGATGTCGGTGAAGTACTCCAGTTTCCCGTGCAGGGCCACCGTCAGCAGAGAGGCCACGTAGGCCCGGTCCCTGGGGGAGAACGTCCGCTGGACCTCCAGAGTGTGAATAAACTGGAGAGAGTAAAAACAAACAAAGTTAAATTCACATATTTTACTATTCATATTTTTGATTTATTTGTCCTCTTACTGTGTTTATGTTTGCACAAACAAATCCTTGTATATGTGAACCTACTTGGCAATGAACCCTATCCAGATTCTGAAAGAAATGCGTGGTCTATATTTTAAAGGCTGAAAAAAGTTTTACCAGGCGTCCAGTATAAGTCACTTTTTTATATGTGAGCACAAGTGGATAAAAAAAACGTTTTGGGAGGTTCTTTATTTTTCATACCAGACTTTTTTTTATGTTATTGGGAAAGTAATGTTTTGGAAAAGAAGTTTAGAAACAAATACAATCCCATTCAACTTTACGGGGGAAGACGATTATTTTTCCTTATTTATGAAAAAAAGCATGGGAATATTGATGTGAGCATCTTCTCCAATAACAAAGGATTCCTGTAATGTGGTGCCCACCCTTAAGAAAACTGTTTGTCCAAAAACCTGCTCTGAATATGAAAACATAGCCCTGCTGTGAGACCTTGGTGAGGAAGAGTTTGCTGTTGAGCAGGTTGGACAGCTGCACCAGCCCCTGCTCCACCGTCTGCCTCCGACTCTCCGGGACGTCCAGATCTCGTCTCAGGGGTGACTCCTGGTGGCCGGGGAAGAAGATGCGCTCTGCGTACGCCCGGTAGTCCAGGAAGGGAATCCCCGAGCCCACCAGATCACTGGACATGTCCATCATCTCCGTCATCAGGTCTGGAGGAGGGGAGGGGAAGAAAAGTTTGTGTACCTTATGACCTTATTTTTTTTTTTTTTATCTTGTCGCTATGTTTACAATTAATGGAAGGAATGAAACTACAAAACCAGGCTCTGTTCTTACGAAACACTGACTTGTTTTGTCCAATATTTACTGTAAAAATCAATATGTAAGGGCAGTATATGTACAACCAAATGTAGAAACATGCCATATCGTAAGCCTAACATTTGAAAGCAGTGTTTTTAATGTGAGTGAAAGACAGAAAAAAAACATAAAGCATAAATAAATAATAGTTAAAAAAACAACAACAGCCCCAATAGGTATGAAACCAAATTCATATATATAATCAAGAATTGATAATATGTATTTAAAAAATATATAATATCTGTTACATCAATATATTTTAAAATAAAAAGGAAAAAACTACTTCTAAAAAATAAACTGTAAACATTGAATATTTATCCTAAAGTGGGCAAAGTAGGCTATTCATAATAATAATAATAATAATAATAATATGGGGGGGTAAAGTTGCACACTAACATACTGTTGCTATGTGCACTCTATTACCATTTCCTGCATTGAAGGCCTCTATATTGCATGTTTTAAATGTTTTTTATAACATTTTGAAATGTATAATTCTCTTTTACGCTGACACCGAAACATCTGTCGAGTGACTACAGACGGCTAACTATGGAGCATTCACAGCAATGATTATGCAACAAAAAAACACCTGAACTGATGTCATTTTCTAAAGTAAGATGTTTTGGTTGGTACCTGTGAACTCCTTCTTACAGCGGTCCCTCACACTGGTCTCCAGGTTCTCCAGCTGGATCTGAACCTTCTTATAGTCCCTCATGGCCTGCTTGCTCTTCCTCCTGATGAACAAAAACAAGGCCGATAACATTTAGAGAAATAAAGCAGCACTGTGTTAGCAGAAGATGTACGGAAGCCCTGAGAGGCATGGCAGAAGAAAAAAAACGGATTCATTTTTTTTTGTTCATGACTTCAGAACAGGTGAGAAAGTTAGTTTAAAATAACACATGTTCCTCCCTGAAACATGTAGACAAAACACTTTGAAAGATGGCCAAAAAATGTGTATCTATTATTTGAGTAATGCTGTTGTGATAAAAACAAAAACAAATGTTCTCTAGTGGGAATACTATTTATAAGAATGAATGGCTGTTGTCCCCTAAGTTGTGTCATTAGGCTTTCGTAAAAAAGAATAAGAAAAGTATAGTAAAAGACTTTGAGGTAAATCAGTTTAAGTGAAGTGTGGTCTGTGTTCACCTGTATATGAGGACTATAATGAGAACGATGAGGGCCACGATGGAGGCCCCCACCCCGACCCCCACCTGGGCCTCCAGAGGAAACGTGGACTGGGCCTGGCTGTCGTACTGCACTCTGCCCAGAGAGAAGTTCAGGTTCCCCATTCTCACCTGAAAAACACAGGGACAGAATGTCTGGGTCATTCTGCATGGAAACGAACACTTTCAATTCCAAATGTATGGTCAAATGTTCTCACTGTGAACTCGGGCAGACTCTCCATGCTGTCCTGCTTCTTCCCGGCAGTGAGTGAGGGCTGCTGAGTCGGCGGTTCACAGTACAGGTGGTTGTGGGTCAAGGTCTTCACGGAACACACCCCCGCCCCGATCCGAGCCTCCACCTCGTGCTTGTAGATGGCCAGATCCAGGTTCTCTCCCTTGATTGAAAAAAGACACAGAATCCAGGATTCATGACAGAGTTTGACCACCATGATTATGTTTGTAGGGAATCTCAGTGTTTCATTGGCAGTTTGCCGTTGGCCCCCACCTCCACGGAGATGATGCTGCCCGGTTTGTGGTGGTACGGCATGCTGGGGTCGTTCTGGCTCAGCAGGTAGAGCCTCGGGTTGGGCTCGTAGCTGAAGGCCTCGCCCCCGACGGCGCTGAAGTCAAAATGGAGGCTGTCCAACAGGAATTGGACTTTGACCCTGGCCCTCCGGGCCTCTGGGCCCACGGCAGGAGTCGGACACAGGATGAGGGCGGAGCCGTTCACCGTGCAGCCAGACTCATACTGGAGGAAAAGAAACACAAATACGTTGATCACTTATATCTCCTGAAATGCCCTCCCTTATACAGGCAGATTCAAACAATGATCTCACTATTATGAAATGGCTACTATGGGGACTAACATCATCACACATGATAACAATTAGTCTCAATAGATCAATAGAGCCCCAGATGTACCAGTCATAATGCATTTCCAAGACTGTTCAAAGACAACATTCTGAAAACATTTGATAAATAACTGAAAGAGGACATCATTTTGCTGTTTGCAAACATGCAGGATGTCTGCCCCAGGATGCATCGGATGAGCATAAATATGGCGTGTTTGTAGGGAATTCTTATTGGTATTGATATAACAAATGTTCCTTCACATATCGTGCCACGAAAGGTCAAGGAGCCCTGTGAAGATGGCCATGCTAGTTTTTTCTTCGAGCTGTCCGTCTATTTCTTTTTGGTGGCCTTGTTGCAGACAAAGAAGCATGACATTATTGGTGCATGGATTCCTGAGGTTTTTTTTGTATCAAATGAGCCTACTACATCCTCTGAAAGGCAGAATGTGGAGCAGCAACCTGTTGGACTCTTAAGAGAGACAATAAAATAACACAAAATGCACATATTTAGAAGTTCATTTCTCTCTCTGTGTGGAGCGTACCTGTTTGACGTGACAGAGCGTTCCCTCGGGGCAATCTGCCTCTGGGACGATCCTCCTCCATCTCTTCATGCTCCCCCGGTGATCCCGTCCTCTGCTCAGACTCCTTCCACCCCTCCCTCTGACGCTCCTTCTCCTCCTGGGGGGGAGGGTGTCAGGAGGACTGAGGGTCACCCTCATCTTGGGCTCCTGGACCACATCCAGGTTCTGCCCGGAGACTCTGATGATACGCCCTCCACTGCAGAGGGAAAGAACAAAATAACATTAAAATCGTTTCTTCATTACATTCAAGTTAAGATCTAAAGTAAATAACAATAATGACAGTTCCCTACATACATTTTTGGAGCGTAAGCATTTTTATTGAACCATATTTCTCTTGTAATATTTGTCTTGGACGATATATAATCTAAATTATATAAAAAAACGTTTTAAAAACCCCAACATTGAATATGTAGTAGTTCTGCCATAACATGAGCAGAATATATATTCATTTCAGATTGCTCTGTTTACACTGATGAGCACCTGAGAAAGCTTTTAGAGGGTGAAGCCATGGAGATGTTGGGGTTGGGGGTGTAGTGATACACCAGACCCTGCAGGTGGCGCTCCGTGCCTCCGAACCGCACGATGATGCCATGTCCCCCGGTTCTGTTGCTGCCTTTGGTCAGACAGCTGATGTGATCCTCCTGGATGTTCGGCCTGAACAGAAACACACATTATGACCCACTTTCCAGTCATTTTAAAGTATGTCTTTAATAGTTATCACAGTGCACAGGTGCACTATTTTGCAACGGCTATTTTGCAACGGCTATTTTGCAACGACTCAATTGGACTATTCGATTGAGTTTTTGGAATATTGCAGAAAATTTATTATACCTACACATTTTGTTCAGCAGGATCATCTCCACATATTAACACCACTTTTATAATTGGTTGAAGCGAAATGCAATTGTCAGAATTAAAGCTAATGTTTGGCTATAAACAGTCACATGACTTCACGTCAACACTGCTAAGCTAAAGTCTACTAATAAACTAATTTAGTTTTTGGGAACATTTCACATTCACAAGAAGACATTGACTCACTCTTAACCAAATTGTGCCCATTTTAACTTAGAATTACAACAATATGGCACAACTTCAACAAATATTAGAAATAAAAAAGCAATAGAAACCAAATTTGTATTTGATAAATACTTGATGTCTTTCTTTATGTATATATATATATATATATTAATGCTGTCAAAATTATCGCGTTAACGGCGGTAATTAATTTTTTGAATTAAGTGCGTTAAAATATTTAACGCATTTAACGCATGTGGCCCGCCCCATACATCCCACCAGTGGCAGCGCCAGGGTATGGCTGGGGTAGGCTACACCCATACCAATAAATGGCTTAGCCCCACCATGAAAAATGATGTTAAAGTAAGCAAAATAAAGTCTGCCAACTCGCGCGGAGTAAATTGGTCTCCGTGTGCACAGACAGGGATGCTGTTAACGTCGGTCTGTACAACGGAATTGTGCCAAAACTACGCCAACTGGCTACGGAGGGAGACTCCCCCCCTTCACTAGCCGCCCCCCCCGTCGACTTTCCTGAAGTACTCCCCCGTTGATAGAAATCAACACGTAATGAATTAAGACCCCACGGTTTGATGATTGATAGGTGTGTGGGTTGTCTTTCATTTTGACACGCAGAAAAATGTTATAATAAACATATATACTGTATGTTAAATGGATATATCCGCCTTCTTTCATTTATCTTTCCATTCCCACAACAATATACATCAATAAATGGCATATTTTGGACATAGTTCGAATGGTGATTAATCATGATTAATTATTTTTTAAGCTGTGATTAATCTGATTAAAAATGTTAATCGTTTGACAGCCCTAAAAAAAAAATATATATATATATATTTTTTTTAAATATTGTTGTGTTCTTTGACTCTGTATGTGTACCTGTGTGGATACAATTATAATAAAAAAACATTTTGTATTTAGCCACCGACGTTTTTATGACGCATCAATGTGTTTACTGACGTTATACGTTATGTGGTTAAACCAAGAAAAGAAAGTGTCTAACCATAGATATGTTTTCATAACTCATACAAACATAAATAAGACTTTAACAGGATTGATAAAGTGCTAAAATGCGGACTCATTTCCAGGTTTCGGACTCCTGAACTATTAGCAACACTTACTCCACACATAGAACTCCTCCGATGAAGACTTTGACATCCCTGGTGTGTCCCGTCCTCAGGCTCCGGCCCCTGATGGTGAAGGAGGAGCCCCCCGCTTTGGGCCCTCTCTGGGGGGAGATGCTGCTCAGAACAGGATCCTGGTGATGGAGAGGAGATGAATGAGAAAGATAAAAGGGAAGACAATATAAAAAGGTGTAATCAATAATGAGCGGGTGATTTATTGGAGAGATAAAATGGACACAGGGGCATTCTGGGAAACACTGGAGGGCTGCCTCACAGCCAGATTGTATAATTAATTAGCCTGTCACTTGGGCTAATTAATTAACACCGGTAGTCCTTTTACTGCAATGTAAATAAGGCACTTTATTACATCACAGGGCCACTTACATTTACAACGCCGCATTTCAAGTGAAGCATTATTACCAAGAGATATGTGAGAGCTGTCCTTTACTTAATTCATCAGAAATAATCTTTATTTTTCATGGAAACAAACACATGTAACAGCTACAATGGTGGACTCTTAGAACATGCTTCATTTAGTTCAGTTACAGTTGTATCTGTTCATACAAATAAATCATTTGTATTGGTGTGGTGCTACTGTCATGAAACCTAAACCCCCAAGATGAATAATAGTAAAACCTCTCTGCTTTTAGCTTATGAACCGTAGAAACCTCAGTTCTTCTGATAATGGCCTTTTAAATATTCCTAAAATGAATGATGTGACCAACCTTTTGATTTTGGCTTTTAATTGAATTGTATTTACTGTATGATGATTTAATTTTAAATTGTATTGTATTTGAATTTAAATGTAATTAAAACAATTGTTTTATTGTATTATCTTATTGTATTATTTCCTTCAATTTTTTTTATTCAGTCCTTTGTTTATTGACTTTTGTTGGATTTAAGTGTTTTTCATCAATCACAAAGTTGAGTGTTATATTTACCTGGAGGTAGTACTGTTTTTATTTATTTGTATTTCTTTGGTTTGTGAAATGCTTCATGTCACCTTTTGTGTATGAAAAGCTCTATATAAATAAAGTTTGATTTGATTTGCGCTGTGAGGACAAGCTTCGCTAAATTAAGTGTGAATCCAAACATACGGAAATGATACACACATTTGCATGCACACTTTTTTTCTTCAATCTTTCTTTACCTGGAATCTGAAGATCTGAGCAGAGAGTCCGAGTCCCCCCCCCCCTCACTTTGACCGAGGCCAGGCCGCTCTTCTCCCCTCCACTGCTGGTGGTCTCACACACTATCCTACAAGGTGAGGACATGTAGTTGTCATGGTTAGAAAGAGCTGGAGAAGCTTTAGCTTCAGATTATGATCGGGTTAAGTCTCCACTTGCCTGGAGGAGACTTCATATCTGCTGCTGATGACGCTGCAGGGGACCCCCGCCACGGTGACCGAGTTCTGGATGTCTTCAGCCCTCTGGCCCAGGTTAGAGCCTGAAATTGTCACAACCGTGCCCCCCTCTACGGGACCGGACACCGGGTCCAACTGGAACACAATGGGAGCAAACAAAGGGAATTCATATCCTGTCTATGTCGTCTTGTTTTCACATCACATGGTAGCATGACATCTAGTAGGGATGTACTATTTAGCACATGGTTCAATACATGATATGGAGCTGTGTGATTACTAGCAGGATAACAATGTGACAACGCATTTCAAAACAAAGCACTATATATCATAGGTAGAGGAACTGCCTTGATTTTCATCTAGGCTTCTTTCATTCTTCATTATTTTTTAATGTCTTTGTTTTAAATGCAGCAGGTGGACACCTTCATATGTAAAGCAAATAGTGTTTGATTTTAATTAATGTATTAAACTAAAACAGCATTTGTTAACTTGCTGCTGTCTTGCTCCCTGTCAGCAGCAGTGCATTGCTTTTCTTGTTCTGCTGGTTATTGTCAGTTTTTTTCCTAATTTGCATGGCAGTTGGCAATAGTCTAATGTGGAGGTAACACAACGCCCACATCCCAGTCAGGATGAGACGGCATCGTGCTTGCTTTTTTCCACGACAGTGACAATAAATAAATAAAATCTTACAGAATTCATTTATCTTCCCCCTTCACTCATTGTTCCTACTTTCGCTCTCTAAAAAAGTGCTTACGAAGTGAATGACGGGTGCAGGGCAGGAGTGTTTGACGTCGTCGCTGCAGGAGTCCTGGAACACGCAGTGAGAGCCGGCGGCCCCCCCGCACCACACACAGCCGTACTTCGGGTCGGCTGTTCTACACCGGCTGCAGTCGGACCGCCCCACAGAACAATTAAACAGGGTCACTGAAACAAGGGAGAGAAAATACATCAATAGATGTCAAAAAAAGATACGTAATACTTTTAGGGGTTTGTGACGAAGGTAACTTCGTCACTATGGACTGACGGCTTCAGGCCGGGTAATATTGCACTTTATTAGCGTGATTGCACAGTACAGTTGACATTACATATTTGCACATAATTTATACTAATTATTGAGGTAGTATTTTTTAACTGATTAAACCGTATTTATTGGAATGTCGTCTGGCAGGTGCTGGTCGGGTCCTCGACTCCGCCTGAAAAGATAGGGGAGTTTGCGAGAGCGCCGAGAGTAGTTATGCTGGTGTAAGGATGACAGCGGTTGAGAGTAATCAGGGTGCAAATAATATGTTGATGTCTGTGGCTGATGATTGTGTGCACCTGGTGTCCTGTGTTGTCTCCTCACCCCTCACCTGTGTCTTGTTAGTATGTGTGTATTTAGGTGCGGTTTCCTTGTAACTGGGTGTGTGAGATCCTTGTGGCTGCAGGATGTGTGCAAGGAGAACAGCAGGATTGAGGCTGTGAACTTTGTGCACATGATTTTAATAAATGCCCACGTCGGGTTATATTTTTGGACGTTCTGCTTCTGCCTCCTTGCTTGGTCTGGGCCGCTCAACGGTCAGTCTCACAGGGTTACATAACTGGATTACTATCGGGATACAATACAAGGTAATCCCTTACAGTTACATCAAAAAATACGTAATCTGAACACTTTTACATTTTAAACATTGGGGATCACTAAAAAAAAAAGGATCTGATGTTATCTCTTCTCTGTAAGCTGTGCTGTTCTGTAGGCTAAGACTTTAAGTGTGAATCTATACGCCTACTGCCTGCATCTGCTTTATGGTTTTCACTCTTTTTTCATTTGTTTGTTTGTTTGTAGCCTTTATTTAACCAGGTGAAGCCCCTTGAGATCAAAAGATCTCTTTTTCAAGGGTGACCTGCAGGACATTAGTTACACATGTAACATCAAAACAACAGAACAACAATAAGGATGACATACAACATAATGTGCAGGGTACAGTTTACAAACTCTATTTACAGAGACAGGTACCATGAGTATCAAACAGCATGTCACCCAGCTGAGTTTTAAAATGATGCAGGGGAACCAAAGTGCTCAGTTTTAAACATGTTTGCAGACTGTTCCAATTTAGTGGAGCTGCACAACTAAAAGCTTTCTTCCCTAAGACAGTCCTAGCACTTGGCACATTGAATAAAACAACATCATGAGATCTCAGGCAATATGTACTTTCAATTCGTCGAGAGATCAGAGAGCAGATATAAAAAGGTAGTTTACCCAACATGGCTTTATAAATGAACATGTACCAATGACTGAGCCTCCGTACAGTTAGTGAAGGCAGACCTGCCTTGGCATACAGGGTACAGTGATGAGTAAGTGCTTTACAGTTAGTAACAAATCTCAGTGCACTGTGATAGGCGGCATCTAACTTTTCCAGGCAGGTGCATTCATATAGATCAAATCACCATAGTCCAGCACAGGTAAAAAGGTCACAGAGACTAGCCTTTTCCTGGCTTCAAATGAGAAACAGGACTTGTTTCTGAAAAAGAAACCTAGTCTAACCCTCAGCTTTTTAAGCAGGTTATTGACATGAAGTTTAAAAGTAAGACAATCATCAAGCCAGATACCTAGGTATTTATAACGGGTAACCACTTTGAGTACTTGTCCTTGCATAGTAACAATATCCAAAGCAGTGTCTGTAGTCTTTTTAGCTTTTGAAAATAGCATTACCTTGGTTTTATCAACATTTAAAATAAGCTTAAGTTCAGCGAGCTGAGTCTGAATAATGTTAAAAACAGCCTGTAATTTAACACCAGCCTCCTTAATGGAGGGACCTGCACAGTACATCACGGTATCATCTGCATAAAAATGTAAAGTAGCTTCATCCACATTTTCACCTAAACTGTTGATATGGAGAATAAAAGTGGACCTAAAACAGAACCTTGAGGAACACCATTAGCAATGTTTAACCACTCAGAAGACAGCCCATCAAAGTGAACACATTGGGACCTTTCAGAGAGGTAGTTCACAAACCAACCCACTGCATGGCTGGATATGCCGATACTGAGTAGCCTCTGCTTTAAGATGTGATGATCGACGGTATCAAACGCTTTGGAAAGGTCAATAAACAGAGCTGCACAACTCTGCTTATTGTCTAAAATACTCGTAATGTCATTCACCACTTTCATTGTGGCAGTGATGGTGCTATGTTGCTTTCTGAAGCCTGACTGATGTTTAGACAGGATATCATTTTTACATAAATGCAGTATTTACCTGTATGTGTGTGTGAGCTTAACTGTGTGTATTCAACTAAAACGGAGCATTCAGCTCAGCTCAGATTTTAAACTTTAGTTTCTGCTTATGTGTTTTGTTGAGGCTACTGCCTGAATATGCTTGATGAAAGGCAGCTTTTCCTATGAATCAAATCCTTTTTGATACTCAATATTTTGTTTTCTTGTTTTTTCTAAGGTCACATTGAAACATTAAGGTCATTTAAAAGGAAGTAATAAGAATACATCACTTGTATATTCTGATACTCAGATGAGGTTACACACCGTACAGATCCTCAGTGCTGTCGATGAGGAAGTTGTTTTTTCTCCTCACGTTGATCACGGCGGGGTATTCCTCCAATAAGGCAGAATAGGCATACTGAAACAAGGAAAGCAAATAACAGTCAACACAGCACAAGTTGAGATATGGAAAATCAGGTGATGTTATGCACATCCATGAACAATTCAGATCTGGCTATGAGAGATAATGAACCACGCTGCTGGAAACAGACATGTGTGATTAAGAGAGCAGTTAATGGGTGTTGATTATGACCTTTGTTTTAATTTACATCTTTTATGAATGCTACCAGGCGGGTGGATTTTACTCCATCAGATATACACAGGCAAATAAGTTGTTAATAGTTACTGTTAGTTTAATAGTTGCTTAGAAAATGTTTGTATTGCTGCTTTATATCAAATAAAAAAAATGTGGATCAAAATTATTGTAGTTTATATAAAAGCAAAATAATAATAATGATTATTAATATAATTTGTTTTAAAAGGGGTACATTTAGGAGAAAAAACTGTGCCAATGTACCATACATCTCTAAAATGATTAAGTAATTAATTTGCAATAATTAATGTATTCGTATCTGACAAAGAATACTTGCGTTGCTAAATATACACAGTGTATAGACAGTGTCCTCTACAGAAAATTCACTAAGAAAAAATGATATATTAAAAATGCATAAAATATGTTATAAATTCACCTGTATAATACATGTTGGTGTACTTTGTGAAAGAGGCCTAGAATCATATGTTTTCAATCAGTTGAAAAGTCAGTGTTATTTCAAATTGCAGATCAATATCTAGTTTTTCTCACTGTATGATTTAGTCATGAATGTTACATTTTTGAGGAAATATCTTCAAGCATCTGAAAATACTTTTTCAATAGCTTTAAAGAAAGTCAAGACTGCATTATGTTCAGACTTGAAGAGTGTAGAGAAAACACAATAACACACAGAGAAATGACTGTAATGAGATGTGTTCTGACCTGGTGGGGTTGGCAGGTGATGGAGAACACTGATGGTTTTGTAGCATCCGGCTCCACGGAGGCCTCCACCACCACCGACTGGTTCTCAATGTCCAACACACACTCGTAGTCCAGATTCTCATCCTAAAGTACACAGACACACATATTTGTATACAAACACAGACAACATCATGTTGTTCTTTGTCAGTACAGTTAGGTGTGAAAATTGGGATTTATTCTGCCTGTCACCGTACAGCAGTGTTGTAGTCAAGTCACCAATTCACGAGTCCAAGTCACTCTCGAGTCACCACTCTTCGAGTCCGAGTCACCAAGGGAGAGTCGTAGTCGAGTCCAAGTCTGAGTCACCCAAGGAGTGTCCGAGTCATCATTACCTATGTTCGAGTCCGAGTCCAAGTCACCTAGGAATATCCTGTCATGTTATACTAATCTGTCTATTGAACTGCTGTGAAGCGAGTTTGGCTACAATTCTTGTAATAGGTGCTATACAAATATAAAGCTTATTACTAATATTAATATTATTATTATTATTGTAAATTTACAATAATAATAATAATTTAATTTAATTTTTTTAATATGTCTAACTCTATATTTAAAATGAGTTAACTTTTGGAGAAGTGATTACATTTGTATGCCAATATTTTCCTATGGTAACGTTTTCGTTTTGCACTTTTATTTTGATAGTAATAAGATCGGGACTCTTATTTTGAAGGAACGTTTACCGGTTAAATCGGTTTACTGATCAAGATTAAGCCCCAGAAAGCACATGGCTACTTAGCATGCAAAATGACATCATTCTGCATGTTTAGTAGCCATGTGCTTTCGTGTTATCGGCTGAATCTTTTTGTATTGATTAGATCACGTTACTCTGATGATAGTGTTCAAGACAGCCTATATGTCTGATCTCGATCCTTAGAGTAATGTGTTACGGAGCCTTCTCTTCAATATTGTTTCCACATAACGAGCATTTTGCGCTGCTCTTTTCCAATGTGGAAGCAGAATGTGTGAAAGCATACAGCACGATGCGGGGTGTGTCTCTAGACATCTTTAGACTGGAATAGAGGGCCCAGTCCGTGAACTCGCCTCACAGGTGCACATGCCAGGATAGAGGACATCAGACTCCAGAGAAAACTTGCTCGAGTCCGAGTCAGAGCGTCAATGTACAAGTCGAGTCCGAGTCATCGTGGGGGGAAAGATTCACGAGTCCGAGTCCAAGTCAGCGTACGCGATAATTCACTAGTCCAAGTCTGAGTCGCGTCAATCAGTGCGCGAGTCCGAGTCGAGTCACGAGTCCCGAAAATCGGCACGACTGGACTCGGACTCGAGTACTCCATCTCTGCGTAGCCTACAGTACCACACTGCAAAGCTGATTTTTCAGATTTCATTAAAAAAAAACAAGACACCCAACATGATAATGCCCTTTTAATTTGGCAGTAATTATCCCTCCTTAACAACAGTTCACAACAAAACCTATAATGGCACATTGGGGCTATTTTAGATTAGAAAAAAAAAATGACATTGGGGAAAGACTTAATCCAAAGACTTAATCAGACTTAATCCAAGGAATTCACACTTTTTTTCCTATAACATTGTCCCCTCCCCCAGCGGCATATTTAAACATATATAAAATATAAATAAACAATATGCACCTTTATGTCCTTAAACAATAAATATACTTTCCAGAATGTTTGCAAAGTTGGTAATTAATGCTGGTAAAAAAACGTTACATACTTACTCATCAATACCATGTTAACCAGTCCCTAACATACTGAATACTGCTTTAATGCTCCCTTTAAGTCAAGGGGGTGCTGAGCTTTGCTGGGCTCCGTTCGTTACCTGGAAGAGGTGGAGGTGTAGTCCCAGCAGAGTGACCTTCCTCTCCACGTTGACCGGGAGCAGAGAGGAATCCTGAACCTCCTCCACACACGGACAGTCCTGATGACACAGTGAGAAATAAATATATACACAGGGACAAGGAAACCTATATCTGCTTAAAAGGATCCCTGTGCGCTGTGTCCATTATATAATCATTGACATGCATTATGTGATTGACTTACACTAGATGTTTGAATACTTACATTTGAAAATGTCTCCTAATAAAACTTTGTTTTCCCAAACTTGTTTCTCAGACAAAACAAATAATACAATCATGGAACTTGTATGTTCCACAACCACAGGAGTTATAAAAGAGTTGGCATGTCACAATGTCTAAAATAATATTGTAAATTAAAGAGTTTTTTTTAACATGAACAGCGTTTCCCTGAAATGTTGCTATCAGCTGCATAAAATCATTCCCCCCCCCCCCACAAAACATTGCAGGTAAATATCTGATGCACCTCAACTCATCTTTGATTTATATACTGTAATAAAAAAGTGCATTTTCTAATGATTTACAGAAAATCCAACATGGGGAAAAGCCACCCAACGGATACAGATACCTAGCTCAGGAACTATGACGATGCAAGAACAGCAAACAAAACATGAAACTAAAAGGAAACAACAACTAAGAGGTCATAACCACAAAGACACAACAACAGCCATGAATGACGTGCAAGTAAAACACCGGGCCTGCAGGAGAACATAAAGCTGTCTTTGGGTGACATGAAGATAAATGATATGGAGAGTGTGGAATATTCAATCATTCTGTCAGGTCAGTGCCTCGGATTGATCAGTTCTGTCCTCGAGCAGTCGCCCTCCTTCTCATCTACAAGAGAGCTAATAAAGACAGTAGCAATACAAGTTTGGTATGCAATATTTTGTATTGATGTCAAATAAGTCCTAAGAAGATGTAATGCTTATATTTACTGTAGATACTTACAAAGACATGTTAGATAGTATGTGAGAAATCGAGAGAGACATTAATAAACACTTTGAAATGACTGAAAATGCTTGTGGCTCCAGTGTCGACAGTGTTTGTTATTGTATTAATTATCTTATCAATCAATTATCTAATTGTAATTTTTTCATTTTATGTTCTTTTATCATCACTTATTTTATTGTATTTAAATATCCTTATTGTATTATATATTTGCTTTTTTGTTTACAGTTTTAATGCTTTAAATGTTGTTTAAAGGTGGGGTAGGTAAGTTTGAGAAACCGGCTCGAGATACACTTTTAGTTATATTCCATGGAATGCTCTTAACATCCCGATAGCAATGAATATCTGAAGTGCTTTGACAAAAAATCCATTAAAAAATGTCATCTGTGGAAGCCGTAGCACTGTAAAAAGCACGACCAATCATTTTAGCCGGCCCGGCTAAAGTAACTGGATGGCCTACCTGCCTGTCAGCCTTCCATCTGTGCACAAACTTATCTCGTGCCCTCATTGGTCATGTGAGCGTTCGTGTGTGTTGGGGGAGGGGCTCTGTGAGGAAGTGGCAGATTTGTTCCGGCTGTGTATTTTAAAATTCTAGCGCACTCGAGCTGGTTTCTCCAAAATGACCTACCCCACCTTTAATAGTTAAATGTCTTATGTTTATGTAAATAGTTTTATTTGAAATGTTATTGGTCCTTTAACTTAAACTTCTCATGTTTGTATAATATACCTTTTTGTTTTATTGTATCTTTTTATTGCACGGTCTTTCAACTTCATAATAAAAATAGAAATATATATATATATATATCTATTCAATTTATTGATTTATTTAATAAAACAATTTAGCACTTTTACTACGAGAATAACAAAATAAATCCTTAAATATTTGTCTAATGGTAACTGCAGGATATCTAGACCATCTTCACCCTTGGCTTCAGCACTCACCCTGAAGTAAGAATCAGAGGAGGAATCTGATTGGTAGTTATCTTCAGATTCAGAGTTGGGCTCAGTGAATATGTCGGGTGTGGCGATGAGCGGCATTTCTCTGGGGCTCGACTCTGCAATGGAGGAACCTGTAGCAGAATCCGCCTCAGACACTTCCTCCTCCTTCTCCCATGGAGCTGTCTGACTCTCTGCACGCTCCGTATGGTCCCTGAGATGCGGCTCTGTGAGAGGGACCACATCACTGGAGCTGGTGGAGCTCACTTCAGAGTACACCGCTTCCTCAGTCGGCTCTAAATACCTCACATTAGAGTCTACATAACCACTAGTGCTACTGGGTAATGTAGTTTGGGGAGTTTTCTCAGTGATATTCAAGGTTTCAGTCTCTGCATCCTCTGAAAAAGCTCCTGCAGTGCTTCCATCCGTCGCCCCCCAGCCTCCTGAGGAGGAGGTGTGTGTGGTGGTGGCCTGGCTGAAGACCCTGACAAAGGGGGAGGTTGTTGCCAGCGTAAGGGGGGAGGTGGGTTCAGCTTGAAGGGTGGTGGGTGGTGTCACTGTAGTGGAAGTTGTAAGGACAGCTGCCGTGGTGGGAGTGGGTGTCTCTGCAGGTGGTGGCTCTGTTGTTGTTTGTGCGGTTGTTGTTGTTGTTGTGGGGGTTGTTGTGGCCGGGACGGTGGGAGGTAAAGTGGTGGGTGGTGGGATGGTGGGTGTGGGCGGTTTGAACTTGACGATGGGAGAAGAACAAAGGAACATGCAAGAAAAGGGGAAGACAAGAAGAAAAAAAAAGCAGGGGGAGGAAACAATTAGGATAACACATAAGGGTAACATAAGAATACAACAAATAAAATCATGGTAAAAACAGTACTTAAAAAGACAAAACTACAACAAACACACATGCAGGGACTCATATGTATACAGTATGATACATGCTCCTCTACAGATCTAACCTTTAAAATCTGTAAAACCCCATTTCCACACTGTTGTACACCTCAGATTAATGGTGTCTAATACAGCTGTCAAGCAACATCTTACCTTTATGAAGGATGCAATGTGTTTAAAAAAAAGGTGTTGAAGCAACTTTGTGGTTAGTTTGGAGCAAGTGTTGGTGATTTGACTCTATTGGTTTTAGGGCTGCATGATATTCTTATATTTTACAGGAAAGCGAGACATTTTCATCGTTTGATGACAAGGAATTCCATCCGTTATGTAGCCAGATTAAGTTCTGTTTTCTGTCGCAATGAAGTTTTAATTTTCTGTTTTTTTTCATTTGTCGCTGGATGATTTTCAGGTTGTTGCCGAAATAGCAACAACTCCATGCATCCAAGAACCCTTTACTCAGAGTGAATGATTTTCTATGAAAAAACCTCTCTTGTAGATTAGTCATAGACAATCATGATACAAGTTGTAGCATGACGCATGTTTTACAAGAGAGCACATGTTCTGTGATGTGAATGTTGTACATAGACGCAGCACAATGTTGATGCCGAAACGATACACAACCATAATTGGATTTCATTCAAATGATTAGCACCCTCATGAATGTAAATGGGGTGGAAAATATGATGGAATAATATTTAACAGTACCAAAAACCCTATTATGATAGAAGTAGCACCCCTTTTAAAAATATGTATCAATATCGAAAGCCTTCCTTTAAATGCACACTCACATTCTGGTTGTAGATGGTGACTCCTCGGCTGCAGGTATGTGTGTGTGTGCAGATGTGCTGGTGGATGCACCAGTTACACCCCCAGCGGCTGCTCACACACCCTTGGCATCTAGAAGAATAAACAGTGGGGGGACAGGCAGAACAACAGAACATGGAAATTAGTGGCAATACAAATGTTAGAACACTTGCTCCTGATTTGCTTTTCTTACAGCAGAAAAAACTTGACCTCTACCAACCACACATTTTTGGAAATGTTTACTATTTTAAATAATGTTTTCAGAGGTCACAAGCTGTATACAGTACACCTATGTAGACACAGAAAGTATTTTCTAGATTTGTATAACTTAGTTCAGTTTAGTTGGTGAACATATACAACTAAAATACAGATACAATAATAGTAAATAAACAATAATAATTCAATGCTTTTGAAGTAGGGACAAACCAAAGCAGCCTTGTCTTTTTTCACAGACCCTTTCATGTTTTAATAATGTTGTAAGGTTCTCAAAACATGTATAAATTGTTGTCAAACCATGTTATTTTATAATTATTTATTTTGAATCACATTTTAGATATTTTATAAAGTTATTACAAATATACGTGTTTATTGTTATAATGGTTTACACTAATTTGGAACGACATGCAACTTTACTTTATACATACAAATATGCAGTTTTTAGAGATAACCAAACATATGTTGGTATGGTACATGACATCTACTCTTAGTTTACAATTCTTATAGCTGTATGTGGCATACAAATTGGATTTGTGATTGTTTTGTATGTATTTCCCCAAACATTCACAAAGAAGAAGACTTTGGTACAATGTAATTGGAATGTATTTTATGTTGTGCAATATTACAATGAGCTTCTTCAATTTGATCAACTTGATTTTTATGGTTTCCAGAATAGGTTAAGGGTATTTTTGAATAACCGATAGATTAGGTTTGAGTAATATGTGTTGAGTACTCACGGTCTGCGTCCGGAGAGCTGTTGTACCAAGCTGCAGTTGTAGAAAGTGAATTCGGTTTCTGCCACCGTCACATTGGTAAAGCGCAGTGACAGGGCCACCATCACAAACTCTGTATGGGAATACAAAACATGCGTCAACTTCCAATTATCTCACCACCTTCTCATAAGCATTATAGTTTGTGTTTCCTTTCAAACAATTTTGATTGTTTCGTATTTTCTAAAAATATTTTATGTGGGTACAATTACTGGCCAAATACAAGACACTCACCATCTCCATGGCCAATGGGGGGCAGTCGGCTGGCATCGGGGGTGGGGCATGTGACACCAGTGTCAGTGACTGAGGCAGGAACTTCTGTGTCCTGGAAGAAGCAAGAGTAGGCCTCTCCTTTTCCCAGGCTGGGGAGGCCCTCGACTGATACTGCGATCTGAGGGAGGGAGAAAGGACGTAAAGAGAAGAAAGGAAAGGAAGTGAGCAGGACAGGAGACTCCTAGTACTAGGATGGGTTAAAAGCAGAGGCCACATTTCACTGTGAGTGCTGTGTGCTCTGCATGTGACCATTAAAGAGGGTTTCATCCCTCCGATTCAATTCATCTAAACTAGTGATGAAACTTCTCCAGTTAATAATGTACATAAGGGTATTATTATTGTATTACAAGTTTACACATCCAGAATATGGTAGAGCCAGGTAAAACATTATCGCTTGTTTTGTTGACATACAGTCAAAGGACTCCTAAAGAGAAAATATTGGATATTACACTTTTTCTATCACTCATATAAGGGTTTGAATGTGCAAATGTGGCATTATCTATTGTGAACTATTGGTAAATTTGTCTGAAAGAAGACATTTAAGGATATAGTTTAGCCCTTCAAATTGACCAGTCCATGACAAGATAATAGTTTGCCTATAGTTTCTTGGTTTCAATTTACCGTGTTTTATAGAACTAAAACTCTAATGGATCAGATGGAGAGAGCAAAGAAAGAGTGTCTATTATTTAGACCCTCCAGAAAAACGCGATTCTGCGATCGCAGAATTTACCGCATAATCAGCAAAATGGCGCAGATTTTTAAAAGGCCGCATATTTATCAAAAGGCCGCATAATCCCCGCATTTTTCCACACAAAGTTGAGAAAAAAAAAAGTTAACTCCTCTTGACGTGAAGTAGTGATGGTGATGATGATGATGATGATGATGATGAAGATGATGACGCGACGTCATCAGCTCGTGCATCACAGAAGGTAAACAACACCGTAGAGTGAACGTGTGGAACTCACACGAGAGAGAAAACACCAAGATGCAGTACCCCGATGTCTTGCACGGAAGTGGGGGGAAACTATTCTGCACCCTGTGCAACTGTGTGTTGGAGCATAAGAGAACATCGACGGTGACGACCCACTTTGATTCATTCAAACATTCGAAAATGCTTTCTGCTGCTGCGGACAAGAAAGCCAAACAACTCACGTTCACCGAGGCATCAACCTCCAAAACCCTTTCGAGGACTACAAGAAACGAGGTGAGAAGCCTACAAGATTGAAGCTGGTCAGATAACGAACAAGTAAATGAAAACAGAATGAGACGGAGAAGTGTGTGTGTGTGTGTGTGTGTGTGTGTGTGTGTGTGTGTGTGTGTGTGTGTGTGTGTGTGTGTGTGTGTGTGTGTGTGTGTGTGTGTGTGTGTGTGTGTGTGTGTGTGTGTGTGTGTGTGTGTGTGTGTGTATGTGTGTGTGTGAGAGAGAGAGTGTGATTAAAATAGCCCAATTGCTTTTACAATAAATAAACATTGAATGTGTTTAATTGAATAGTAAAGGGGTTTAACGTTAGTGGCAGGTTGTGTGTGAGAGAGAATAAATAAGACAGCCCAATATTTAAAAAAAAATATTTAGCATATTTCGCAACTTCCCGCAATTTCACCGCATAAAATCACATAAAACCCCGCATGTTTAATCGCATAATCAAGGATTTTTGCCCGCGTTTTTCTGGAGGGTCTAATTATTGTGCATTACTCCCATCTGTTCCCCAATCTTCCCCCCTGCATTACATCTGTTTTCTCCCCGCGGCTGATGTTGTACTGGCTGAGGTGCTGGATATTGAGGCACTGCTGCATCTGGTTGAAGCTCCACAGCCACTGGCCCTGCGTGGAGCCTCGCTGGCACTCCCAGCGCTGGCCACACCTGAAGAAACACAAGGAGGTCAGAAGGACGAAGACAAAAAGTAGACGGGATGCATGAGAACATTTGCAGTAGCTCCACTGACTCACCGTCCCTCCAGGACACACCAGCCACAATAGGGGTCTTTGGCAGACAGACACGACTGACAGTCAAGGTGGGCTCCACATTCTGCCACTGGACGCTTCTCTACCTAAAATATACAAAAAATAAGTTAGGGTTAGTACGTGAAGAAAAAAATGATGCATAACGTGGTTTTATATGTGTATCTGTGTCAATTGTTTTGTATAAAAGAACATAATTAATGGCATTAAATACCTAATAACTTCTTTAATTCATGAAATCGCCTTCATGGTAGCCAATGGGCTTACTACCTTACATTAAAAGCTACAGGAAAGTCAAGTCATGTTAAAGTTATTTATTCTTTAAAATGTTTTAAAATTCTTTCACTTTGGGCCATCGATAGAATGGAAGTCAACACCGTACTAATTGTGGACTGACTGAAAAGCAGAACAACTAGCTAACGTTAGCAATAGCCTTTCTGAGCATCAAAATGCAAACTTGCTGAATTAGCCCATCTATGCTAGGTAGTTGTCTTCTAGTACGCTAGTCTAAGCTACAAATTAACAATGAATTTGAAGCTACTAATGACAGTGTGAAGGTCCTAACTTTTTATGTTATTTATTTGACTTATTGCTTCTTTTTCAATGTGTAAGCTTAACTTAGTGCTCGGATGTTAAAGTAGGGTGACCAGACGTCCCCGTTTTCCGGGGACAGTCCCCGTTTGTATTGGCCTGTCCCCGGTTGAAACTGTCCCCGGAAATGTCCCCGTTTTTTAATCTACGTTAAAAACACATAGCAAGGTGAAATAAAACGTTTCATGCCAGGAAGCACTTGGTAAACAGACTGTGGTCAAGCTAGCCCCCACTTTGGAAAACACACTCAAGCCAGCCCGCACGTGTATTGCGGTGCGAGAATATGCATTACGGTAGAGGCCTGTAAAAACTGCCTTCAAAATAAAAAATAAAAAAAACACACCAAACATATTTAGGGGAATCATGGACAAACATGAAGGACTCTGGTCCTTCATGTTTTCGATGTCTTTGATGTGATGTCTCTGTATTTACGGGTCCCATTGCCATTGTTATTGTTGTTATTGTTATTATTATCATCATGCGTCGCTTTCCACCTTCTTCTCCAGTAGGACTCAGATGAGGGTATTGCACTTTTCTTTTCCTTATACAAGTGATGTTTTGGTGTTGTTTTGTTTCTTTCCATTAACCTTCAAGTGGGAAATAAGTATTTTTTTTGTGTTTCTCTTAGTATCCTAAGATACTGTTATGTTTGGCTGTGAAAAAAAAAAATATATATTATTATGAAGGGCAGACCATCTATTTGTATTTATTTTGTTTTTTTTAGAAAGGGGCAGGTCACATAAGATTGTATTCTTCTCCCTGCTCCTTTTCGCTCAATGGTGTTTTGGTAGAGTCATGTGTTGTGGCAATTATTGTACATTTGGTTTTGCGTACCATGAGCGGGACAAATAAAAATTAAATTAAATTAAATATATACTGGAGCTTAAATTAAGAAATATGTACTATATAATGTGATCAATAATAATGTAAAACAAACTACATATAACTACCACATTATAACTGAGTGAATGTAAAATGTAAGGATACAGTTATGAAGACATATCTGACATTTCCACTGAGTGACTAATTTCAATTGATGTTGACACCATCTCAAAACACTCCTAAAATAACATTACTTTCTGAAGCACAATTTAAAATGTATGCTGTTTAAAATCTCAAATTAGATCTATTGTCCATCTATATTTTGATTATAATTTAATGGAAACCGTCCATAATCAAAGAGTCATTCGATTTCAATAAAATACTTATTTCACTTCAATAAAATACTTATTTCATTTCCTTCTGTTTTTGTACAGGAATAAATAAAAAACTGTCAAATTATCAAAGACTTATTTCACTCCAGGGTGATAGCAGGACACCCCATCTAATCACTCAGAGAGAATCAGGACAATCTGATGTAGAGTTTCAAAATAAAAGACCTTTGAAGTCTCATATATTAGCTATCATCCCTCTGTTTTTAGATAAGAATAAAACAAAAACTATCCAGTATCAAAGACTTATTTCACTCCAGGGTGATAGCAGGACACCCCATCTAGTCAACCCCTTTTTTCTTTAACAGTGAAGACAATTGGATATGTTAATGATATATTGACCGCAAAACTCAAAATGTCCCCGGTTTTAATTTTGAAAATCTGGTCACCTTATGTTAAAGTTGAATCATGCTAGTTATCTATCATTTGCTAAAATAGCTTATAATGCTAACTTACTTCAAAGTAGCCGTAACATTACTAGCTAACTCACAGCTATCTAGCTAGCTTTATATCATAAACATAGTTGAGTTTTGTAGTTATCTTGACAAATAAAAGTTGAACAAAAAAAATAGGAGCTGGCGTTAATATGTTCTGAAACAGTTGATTTCATAGTATTAACTTTTGCCTAGTTATGCTTATAGCATTATTGCATTATTATGGTTCATTATCTTTGCTGACATTCCTTAAAATAATTTTGACTCAAAGAAATTACATTTAAATTGGTTAAAGACACTTTATTAGTAGCTGTATGACAATGGAATGCTTATAATCCTAATGATTTGGTTTTACTTGAATGCATGTTAAATATAACTGCTCTACACTCAAATCAAGATGTTCAGTTTGTGACACAAGCCATTCAATGTATAGACTGGCAGTTTCCCACATTCATCCCTCAGCATGTATGGCTACCCACACAGGCACTCTGTTGGGAGTGTGCCAATACAATAGACGCCACTTTCTCTGATCAATACCATTGTTATGTCAGACTTTATACCTCCAGCTGACTGTTGTGCCCAACACACTGGGGTTAGTCACCTTTGACCTCAAACAGCCAGCTGGCCTCTTAATTTCCTCTTATGTTCTTTGCCTCTTATTCTTTTATCCTATTTTTCGGATGAAAGGGACACAGCTTGAGGAAGTATCAAAGCCTGACAAAACTTTGACAAACGATAAATGAAAGACTATGAAAGACAAGCAATGTTCAGTCTCGTGTAAGGAGACATCTGCGGTGACGAGTCTTTGAATGGATAGACGCACCAAGAAGGGTATTGCTGTTTGGAAGCTACATCTGTTGAGTAGTCCAAAGAAAAAACATACGAAAAATGTGGAAATAAATAATCTGCTGGACTTCATACTTTTTTTAAAAACAAATATAACATTTACCAGCTCTAACTGTCCAAAACAACAACAGCGTTTTAGGGCCAGTCTAGGTTTGTCATTTCTAATGTTAAAGTTGTTTATTTAAGTGGAAAAAACATGGATATTCCTAAAGGTTAAAAGGTAAATTAGGAATTAACTCACAAATAAAACCATAAAGAACTCAAGTATTCTTGCAAGGTTGGATCAACCTCATTCACCTAAAACGACCCTAATAAGCAATTGTTCATCACAGTGTTAGTTCATTTGAATACTTACAGTAGTTTTGGTCATGATGTAGATGTATGCTCCATTCTGGTCTAATAAAAGGTCACTTTTAATGGCGGAGTTGGGCTGGATCGTCGTGTTTGCATATACCTCCACCCGGCCATCTTGGCCTAGATATACCTGTAAAAGTACACAAAAAAACAACAGACACTTAGAAATCTATCTATATATAATATATATCATGCATATGACTTACAAGAAACTTAGTTTATTCCTCACACTGCAAGACTAAAATAAAGAACAGACAGACAAGAAAATAATGCGAAAAGGAATATCTTGTTCAGTTTACAGCTCCATGGCAAATCAAATCACCATTGAGCAGGATCGCAGGAGAAGTGGCCATGAATGTAATTATGACAGTCAAATCTAATATGAGTCACAGGGAGACACCTCTGGCTTAAGTGATTCCCAGGCCTTCAAACTCTCATGTTACCTCATGCTAATGAGATTAGCAGAGGTTTTCATGCCTCTTTCCAGAAGGCTCCCACTTGATCACTGTGAACAGGATGGAGAATCAGTTGGCCCATTAGGAGGATGCACTCAACACATAATGGCATGGGAACTCTAACTTCTGGTCACTTTCCAAACAGTCTCAAGGAGGCAAGAGTAAACCCTCTCCTAAAGAAACCCACTCTCAACCCGTCAGATGTTATAAACTACAGGCCTGTCTCTCTACTCCCGTTCCTGTCTAAATCACTTGAACGCGCTGTCTTTAAACAACTCTCCTGTTATCTCCATCAGAACAACCTTCTGGATCCGCACCAGTCTGGTTTCAAGGCAGGTCACTCCACAGAAACTGCTCTCATTGCTGTCACTGAGGAACTGCACACTGCCAAAACTGCATCCCTCTCCTCTGTCATCATCCTGTTGGACCTGTCTGCTGCATTCGACACGGTGAATCATCAGATCCTCCATCGCACTCTCCAAAAACTTGGAGTTTCAGGCTCTGCACTTTCCCTCCTCACCTCATACCTCAAAGACCGTACCTACAGGGTGACTTGGAGAGGGTCTGAGTCCGACCCTTGTCAATTAACTACAGGGGTCCCTCAGGGCTCTGTTCTTGGTCCCCTCCTCTTCTCCCTGTACACAAACTCGCTCGGATCAGTCATTAGCCCGCATGGTTTTTCATACCACTGCTACGCTGACGACACCCAATTAATTCTGTCCTTTCCCCGCTCAGAGACCCAGGTCGTCGCACGCATCTCTGCTTGTCTAGCTGACATCTCTCAGTGGATGTCTGCTCATCACCTCAAGCTCAACCTTGACAAGACTGAGCTGCTCTTCCTTCCGGGAAAAGATTGTCCCACTCTTGACCTAACAATCAACATCGGCACCTCAGTTGTTTCCCCGACTCAGACTGCAAGGAATCTGGGTGTGACCCTAGATAACAACCTGTCCTTCACTGCAAACATCGCTGCTACAACATCAGGAAGATACGTCCCCAGCTGACACAGAAAGCGACGCAGGTTCTGGTCCAGGCTCTCGTCATCTCACGCCTAGACTACTGCAACTCCCTCCTGGCTGGTTTACCTGCATGTGCCATCCGACCTCTGCAGCTCATCCAGAATGCAGCGGCTCGTCTGGTCTTCAACCTTCCTAAATTCTCCCACACCACTCCGCTCCCTTCACTGGCTTCCGGTAACTGCTAGAATCCACTTCAAGACACTGGTACTTGCTTACCATGCTGCGAATGGATCTGGCCCTTCGTACATCCAGGACATGGTTAAACCGTACACCCCAGCGCGTGCACTACGCTCTGCATCAGCCAAACGACTCGCTGCGCCCTCGCTGCGAGGGGGACCCAAGTTCCCATCGGCGAAAACACGTGGGTTTGCTGTCCTGGCTCCAGGATGGTGGAATGAGCTCCCCATTGACATCAGGACAGCAGATAGCTTGCACATCTTCCGGCACAAACTGAAAACTCATCTCTTTCGACTCCACTTCGAGCGATAGAACTATTAACGAAACACTTTTATACTAATAAAGGACTGGCTTATCTAAAGCCAGTTGAGTAGCACTTGAAATGTTTTTGCTCTATGAAGCCTGATGTACTTATATGATTCTGTTTTCCTCAAGTTTGTATTTTGTTGGTCGAACGCACTTATTGTAAGTCGCTTTGGATAAAAGCGTCAGCTAAATGCAATGTAATGTAATAATGTAAAATGTAATGCTACAACCCGTTGCTGCAGATACACGCTTTACAACATCAGGAAGATACGTCCCCAGCTGACCCAGAAAGCGACGCAGGTTCTGGTCCAGGCTCTCGTCATCTCACGCCTAGACTACTGCATCTCCCTCCTGGCTGGTCTACCTGCATGTGCCATCCGACCTCTGCAGCTCACCCAGAATGCAGCGGCTCGTCTGGTCTTCAACCTTCCTACATTTTCCCACACCACTCCGCTCCCTTCACTGGCTTCCGGTAACTGCTAGAATCCACTTCAAGACACTGGTACTTGCTTACCGTGCTGCGAATGGATATGGCCCTTCGTACATCCAGGACATGGTTAAACTGTACACCCCAGCGCGTGCACTACGCTCTGCATCAGCCAAACGACTCGCTGCACCCTCGCTGCGAGGGGGACCCAAGTTCCCATCAGCAAAAACACGTGGGTTTGCTATCCTGGCTCCAAGATGGTGGAATGAGCTCCCCATTGACATCAGGACAGCAGATAGCTTGCACATCTTCCGGCGCAGACTGAAAACTCATCTCTTTCGACACCCACTTCGAGCGATAGATTTATTAACAAAGCACTTATATACTAACAAAGGACTGGCTTATCTAAAGCCAGTTGAGTAGCACTTGAAATGTTTGGCTCTATGAAACCTGATGTACTTACATGATTCTGTTTTCTTCAAGGTTGTGTCTTCCTGGTCGAATGTACTTATTGTAAGTCGCTTTGGATAAAAGCGTCAGCTAAATGCAATGTAATGTAATGGAAGTAGCCCTGTATTGCTTGCTACTTGGAAACATGTATGTAGTTTGTCATGTCGCATGACAGGTTTTGTAAAGCTGAGCTGAGCGACACTTCTATAGGAGATTAAGATAGGTAGACAAACAGCTTTAAGAACAGCTTTAAGAACTTTTAAAAAGGCCCTATTATGCTTTTTGGGGTTTTCCCTTTCCTGTAGTGTTGTTAGTTATATAAGTTGTTTGTGCATGTAAATGTTCTACAAAAGCTAAACACTCGGACACATTGTTTCTGATCGGCTCAGAGGGGGGACAAGTAGTTGATCAAATGGTCAGGTAACCAATCAGAGCAGACTGGGCTACAAATATTAACCCGAAAAAATTGCATAATAGGGCCACTTTAAATTGCAAGGATTTACACTATTTCCAAATGCCTACCATTGAGGTTGCTAAGGTAGATGATACATTACATTAAATGTCATTTGTTAGATGCTTTTATTCAAACTGTGGACAATCCCCACAGGAGCAATTTGGGGTGAAGTGTCTTGCCCAGGGACACAACAACATGCTGACTGCAGTGGGACTCGAACTTGCTATCCCCGGATTCGAAGTCCAGCACACTGAGCTACAGCCTCCCTGATACGTTGGATACTGGACAGCGCTTACATTGAATCTTGTTTTAAAAATCTATTTGTACGATTCTATAAATTACTAAGTCATTAGACAGCAGGCACACTAAGTCACCAAGTATTTTTTTGCCACACAGTGATGATATTAATCCCTGTGACCAGGCCACCAAAATGTGCAGCACTAAGTCTGCAAATACCAAACATTTTCATTACCTATTCATCTCACCATCATTTTCCATATTTTTAGTGAACACCGTCTATCCCAGCCAAAGGTAATGTCTTTAATGGTCTTGTGTTGTCGGGCCAAAGAAAAGGCTTATCTATTAGTTAACTCCTCTTAGGATTTCTATACAGCACCTAAACCCCAGTAAAAATTAAACCGACAATTTTTTACTTTTAAATCAGGCTAATTAAAAAGGTCCTGCAAAGACAGAGCCAAGCCAAGTTTCAAACTGTTGACAGAACGAGTGTAAGAGTCACTGAACGAGTGTAAGAGTCACTTAAGCACAAATTAATGTCTAACAAAATGTTTATGTTGGCATGATAGCATAAAATATTCTTTGAATAACATTTGAAATAATACCACTGTTTTTGTTTAGTTTTGTACACATTGATATTAATGGAATATGTTAAGGCTTTTTTTTTTCTTTTCTGTTTTTCGAGATCGAGCATTATCGAGCATTTTAAGTGTACATGTCCAAAAGAGTTTAACTATGTTATGATGCGGGAAATCTTCACAAAAGGTTCATAATTTTATGGAACATGAGTCATACCTACAATATCCTTGAAGACACATTGGACCAGGAACTATGCTATATTAGGTAGGAGTTTTTTTGTTTTGACAGCCAAGTCAAGTTTCAACCTGCTTTTGTGCTAAACTGACTACAGTTGGCTACATGGAGTGCTGCTTTGATCTGCTACCTCACACCAAGTACTTTGCCGTACTTAGTTCATCAGAACTCTTTAGTTCTGATGAACTAAAGAGCAGATCGCGTTCACACCGGAATAAGTCCCTACCACCCGAAATCAAACTCTGAACTTTACTGAACAAAAGTATTAGGCATGGGATTATGGTGGTATGCTGGTTTGTGTATCTTGGAAAACTGTTGGAATGACTAGAATCTTTCAGGTGCGGTTGCATTGTGATGTAGAAGAAGGGTATGGGAATTGGCACAGACATAAAACAAATAGCTGGGAATTGATCCATGGACATCCTTTGAAGGATTATGCAGAAACAACTGCAAGGGCAGGGTGTATCAGTATCACAGTATTAGGCAAGCTCTATTGGTGCGCATGAGAAATTAGGAAACAGCGTTAAATTAAATGAAATT
The DNA here is from genome assembly GCF_902827175.1 of Gymnodraco acuticeps. Lineage (NCBI taxonomy): Eukaryota > Metazoa > Chordata > Actinopteri > Perciformes > Bathydraconidae > Gymnodraco > Gymnodraco acuticeps. The sequence continues at coordinate 1,772,937 of NW_022991444.1, read as the reverse complement.
GGCTAATAAGTCTTAATCTTTCAATGACACACAGATCTTTGTTATCCCAATGATGTGTCCAGGGCGTCTCCCACCTAGTGCATGCTGGGGCAGGCTTGTAGTCCAAAAGAAACTGGCACAAAAATCAAATGATGTCATGGGATGAGATACCTTGTGCATAGTTCCTTTGGAGTCTCCGAGGAAGGCGATGCTGTGTCCCTCTCTGACGCTCACAGCCACCGCAGTGAGACGGGCGGCCGAGGTGTGCCACACCACTTCAGCTTCCAGCGGTGCCCGGCTCGCCATTGGACTGGGGGTGTGGTCGGAGCCACAGGCATATGCCTTAAGAGTATTCTAGAAAGATAAGAAAGAAGGTTTTATTTCCTTTATTTAGGGTTAATTATTGAGTTTATGTACTCATGTCAATGGGGCACTTGTCTGAAAAAGTGAAGCGAATGCAGTCAGTGCCTGCAAGAATTAGATTGTCTAGAAGTCTATGAAAAAAAGTATCCTTCTCAATTGAGGTGTTACCTCAGTAAACATTTTAATTTGTGATATACAGTAATCAGTGCCACTGCATTGATTAGCGGTTGGTTGTTCTTAAAATAAACTAATCCTTTTTTTAGCTATTACATCTGGTTATAAACATGCAAGCCAAAATTAGCAATTCAATTGAAATCACAGTTAAGGTGAGTATGTATGCACCTTTAAAACTAAGCTAGCTAATGTTAACTTAATCTGAAAACTTTGCATTTAATATATGCTAATGGTACAAGGCTCTTTTGGGCTGCTCTCTTTTCCATCCTTCTGTCCATATATGGTCATGTCTGGCTATTAAATAAACACGATTGTGATGGCCAAAATACCAAACTAGAGGTTTTAAAATTAAAATTATTATTATTTAAAATGTCCACAAAACAAAAGTAACTTCATGGTTGCTACATCCGCTTCTTTCCTAAGTGTAGGATGTTAACAGAATGCATCCGAATGACCTGTGTTTCACTGATCTTAACACATTAAACACCTACGGTTCAGACGAACAACTTCATAGTCACGTCTTTCAATTAGTTTTCCATTCTTCCTACCATTGCCTCAGAGCCTTTGAATCCTCTTAATTCACAGTAAGAGGATTGCACCATAGATTAAAGCAGACTCATACGGACACAGCCAGCTCGCTCTTTGGTTGTGCAAAACAACCACCCTAAATCCTGTTTTCTGATAAGCGCCCGAGCTCTGGCTCCACATAATTGGCCCTGAAGCAGGAAGTAGAATAGGAAATATATTTGTTTTAGTCTACTAAAGAGTTTGTTAATTAAAGAAATAAGATGTCTTATCATGAAAACATCCTCTCTATATTTAATCATGTCTGTTTCTTTCAGCATCGCTTTTTTCGTCCTCTGTTATTTTATTCCAATGTTTGCTAGTCTTCTGTCCCATGTTTCTACCCCCCCTTCTCTCTCTACCTTCTTATGTCATTACATTTTTTTCTTTTTTTTGTAACTCCTATCCTTCCTTGTCAGAGCTCATTAAGCAGCATCACAGCTGATTCAGGGTTAGCTTTGTTTATTGATCGCTAACGATCCCATTAAATGGTTCTGAATCCTGCAAGACCTGAGTGGCTGCAGGGGGGGGGGGGGGCACTGGAGGGCTGCAGCTGGGAAAAACTACTCCTAGAGCATCTGGGATTTTTTTTAAATGAGGTCTTCATTACAATGCCTTCATTCTTCCTGTTACTAAGCTTAATCTGGGCAATCCAATTCTCCTTTGTTACCAAGGTATACTTTCTGTTTTGTCTTTGTGTGCCCTTGAAACCAATTGAGTCTATATACTCAAGGTATATAAAGACGGCAGGACATAATGTATCCTCATGTATAGCATGTATGTACTAACCCTAACAAGCACTCAATGCATACAAAACCGCCTGATGGTTGTATGCCGCTAAAAAACATTCAAAATGCAGTTCACATCCATGTTTTTTCAAAATGGCATTACGTCATCATTTTATCCCATTAAACCTTTGTGTGAAATTGTCATAATTAGCATATGAATGGTTGAGTAATGGCCAAAAACATGTTGTGAGGTCTGATAATATATCCTTGGATCTAGGTGGACCTTTGTCCCAAACTTGAAGCAAATCCCTCAAAGCATCATAGCAAGGGATATCGTGTTTACAAGAATAGGGAAGATTTAAGGACATAGTGACCTCCACCTTTGACCATTGACCATCAAAGTCTTCTCAGTTCATTTGTAAGGTCAAGCGGAAGTTTGCACCATATGTGAAGAAATTCCTTCATGGCATTCCTGAGATATCATGTTCAAGGCACCAACTGGAAAACATGATGGCTACGACCTGGGCAGTCACCAACTTGACATTCTAACTATAGAATGTCATTCTGACACGTAGATCAAAGAGAAGCTTTCATATGAGCATGTGATTGGCACAATCTGTGTTTTAAATACCCATTTGGGCTGATGCCTAAATATGAGAACATTAACCTTCTTTCTTATTTTTCTGGATTCTTACCATGGGCAGGTTGGCACAGCTGGACTTGACCTCGTACTCTATGTACGCCACCTCTCCTTCCCCCTCCACCCGGCCGTCCTGGGTGTAGCAGAGGTCGCGGGTGGAGTTGATGTGTCTGTCCAGCTCCTCCAGTGGGTAAACGCACAGAGCCGAGGCATCCAGGGGATTGTTGTTTGTGGAGCCGGCGCGGGTGGAGAAGACTCCCAGCAGATCCTCGCCTTCCTGGTCTCCACCTTGTCCCACCTGTTGCAACAAAGGCATGGGAGAAACATGAGAAAGTTAAACACAGCCAGCATCAGAGTAATGTTGATTTAAAAGCAACATTTCACACTCTATAATCAAGGAATTTAACCATACTTAAATTGCCGCTCCCTACAATTTATTCAAGGATTCTTGGCATCGTTTGGAGACAAATGACTAGACAAAATAACTAGACAAACGTATTCCGATTCCAATTTCTTTATACCCATTAAAAAAGTTTAATCAGTAACCTCAGTAAGTATGACAATATTAAAGTAAAGTCACTTGGTTACGTCCAAATATGCACGAGAGAAAATAAAAAAAATGCTCAAATGTAGCCTTTTTCTCTACCATGTATTGCAGAAGTAACAATAACGGCTACATTTCCACCCATTGAATGTATATATATATATATATATATATATATATTATATAGATAAAAACCATCGTGTGAAACTAGTTCTGTGAAGTGCTTTAATGTGTATGTGGTAGTATATTTTTCTGTATTTTAAAATTGGAACCCTTCTCTCATTGTTACTAAATTGGGAATGTTATTCCTCTTTTTTTCTGTACTTTGGACGCAATACGGATTCCTTAATAAAATCAACAACGTTCCATTTATTCCGTTCCTCCCCAAGCCTGCTTATTTGATGATAACATTTAGTCAGAACGTACCTGAGCAGCCTGGAGAAAGTTGTAAGTCCTGGAGAAGGAGGGGGATCGGCAGACAAGAGGAACTTCCACATAGGAATAATAGGAGGTGTCGTCCAGGCACACTCTGGCAGCATACGTCCGGTACTCCCTCGATGCTGACTTGATGTCACGACGGTAAAACAAAAAGTAAACATAAGAGCGCCGTGTGAAAGACATCACAAAATGGTGGTCGTATTCCGACAGACGTCCAGCGACTGCCAGCTTAGCCGTCTCCTCGTAGGAAAAGATGGGTTCTGATGAAAGATGGCGGGTGGAGATGGGCGGGTGGCTGGCGGTATAGCCCCTCCCCACATACATCACTGTCCTTTCCCCGCCACGAAGCCCCACCACCAGCCCCACGGTTGAAACCAATGGGTCATTGGCGGCGACATACTGCGTATCCACAGGCCTCTCGGTGGAAAAGACAACCTCTTTGATCGACTTGAGGTTGCGTTTCTGGCAGGTTCCCTGGTGGATGCTGCCGCAGGTGATCAACTCCAACGCCGTGGGATCCACCAGGAGTAGTTTGTTGTGGTTACTGGTTCTCCTGGCCTGGGGACAGTTGAACTCGTTGACTGGGGGAAGGCACTCTTTGCTGTCGCTTACTGGGCCAGTCGCCTCCTCTTGCTCCAACCGGAGTCCGTCCAATCCGTCCAGCTGGAAGAGGTGGTCCCTGGCCCCCACGTACACCGTCCCCACAGTGGGGTCCGGGTGGAGCACCAGGTGCTGGAACTCAGTGTCATTACGGGAGAAACGAGGGTAGGAGCGACCATGGGCTGTGGCAAAGAAGATGAGGATGAGGAGGAAGAGCAAGGTGGAGTTCAGAGTCTTCCCATGTAGCATGGCAAATATTCTGAGGAAGGAAACAGAGCAGGGTCAGAGGTCTGAGCTAGAGGTTTTACATCATTCACTAAGGCTAAAAGCTGCTTACCATATAGTTGAGTATAGCGTAAGTTTAAGAGTTTTAGATGGCTTAGGTTTAGGCCAAGATAAATGTTAAGATGTGGTGAGAGGAACTTCGTAAGAACGTAAGATTGCAAGAAATAGGAGATGGTGGAGGAGTTATATCCAGGGTGGGATTTTCACGGCGGCCTTGACGGCCATGGCCGTCGTAGCCCCTCGGTCTGGCCGTTATGCCCCACAAATAATTGTACGTCCTACGGCCACCATGGCCTTTGGGCCCCTCACACTGTTAAAAGTTGCTGTAAAAGCGTCAGAACATTGGTTTCTGAACTGCATTATGCTGCGTTCACAACGGACGCGATGCGAATACTCGCATTGCTCTAACCCTGGAGTTTCACCGCGGCTGTCAGCTGTGTTTACTCCTGTCATTCAAACAGGACGCGCTGGAGAGGGGGCGGGACTTATATCCATGCAAATACTGTGGTGGAAACCAACTACGACCAAATTAACCTATTTTACCGTGATTTCATTGTAATACACGTTTCAAAATGATGCCGAAGCAACTAAATACTGGTAACTGTTAGTAAAAACCATGCTTTGACAACTGTGCAGACAAGACGACAGGCGAAAAACCTTTTAAAATGCGTGTTTTGTGAATGGAGATTGGATCGATCAGGATAAACTAACGTTGTAGCTGCTCCGTCCACACTCACAACAACGTCCTAAAGACAGAATTAAAGCAGCGACTGTATTCGTCATGACACAGACAGTCTGTGGTTTGTACATCTTTAACTTTTGTCCAGTTTCTGAACAGATATGAGGAGCTGTGAGGAGTTGAACACACACAAATTATTATTCAAAGTAAAGTATTTCATTTTATATACGGTAATACTAAGGAGGCATATGATGATACGATTGATATTAAAAAAGTGATTTGTTTTTTGTCATTAGAAAGTGAAGTTATTTATTTGTACTGTAAGCTCCAAATCCTAATTTTTCCCTCAATGTTGAGGGAAAAATTAGGATATGAGCTTACAAATATGCCATGGCCTTTGTGCCCTGGCATGTGGCCTTTCCGCCCTGAAAAAATGTGTGACACCAAAGGCCAAATTGCCTTGCCCCTAAAATGACGAAAATCCAAGCCTGGTTATATCACAGCACGCAAATGAAATGTCAGCATGTCCACTTGGTGTTACTGTCAAAGAAAAACGTTAAAACATATTTATTATTCAAATATTTGAAGTATAGTTGTGTATTCTCTATTCAAACAACAGCTCACAGTTGAAAGTATTTGTGTACATTGCAAAGTTTTAAATCTGTTAAAAAGTATTATTGTATTATTGTTATCAAACCCAGAAAATATCTATAAGACTGACTTTCCTTATGGGGCAAAGAGCAACGTTTGATGAGCAGAAATATGGAAAACAGTGTGCAGGCTGTCAGATCCATGAAAAAGGCAATGTTTTGTAATTATGGATTAAAAAAACAGTTGAAAAACATGGATGTGGAATCCCATTATTTCCTCTGTGTCTATGAACGTTAGCAACACTCAAAATTACTCATCTGATTACAAAGTAAAAAGAAAGAAACACTTGAGTCATAATTCAGAGACAGACGGAAGCAATACTCAAGATGATTGTCCCATTATTCTCCATAATGTCACAACATCTACTCTAATATGATTAGTGCTCATAACGCTATGTACTGTAGAGTGTTTTCATTGCTATCCAAACAGCAGCAGCCGCAGTATCCCTTACAGCCTCTGAGCATCTGAAACAACAACTCTCATTTCCCATTTCCACAGCTATCACTCAACATCTCTGAGCAGAGTGGTGTGTGGACACGGAGCCACTGCATTAACAGTTAAAAATGCCTTTCATTATTAAACAGATTACTCAGACCTTTCACTGACCTCACTGACAAGTAGAATAACTACTGTAAACCATAGTGTATGGAGCAAGCTTTAAACTGGGGATTTGTAAGATATACACAATGCGACATACAGATTATAATGAAACAATTAAATTGAGCTCTGGCAACAATCTCCCCCAAGTATTATAAATGCCCCAGCACTTGTAAAACGAGAAGTACAATGTTTAGAACAAAGCTATTAGACTGTAAAAAACACAGACTGCTGCCTTTGGTCTTTATGGGGCCAGTAGACAAATTATTATTTAGTTGTTGTTTGTTCCATCTGTTATTTGAAGTGTTTAACAGTATTGTAATAATACAAGGAACAAAGGTTTTCCCACAGCTTTAAAAAGGGATATATTATTAGGATTATTTAGGATTGTAGCCTTTGCAGACCATTTACATGCACAAAAACATAAACAGACTACAGGAAAGGGAAAACCCAAAAAGCATGAGGGAGCCTCTTTAATGTCACAATTCTGCTCAAAGATTGTATGGCAGCCATTTGAGAAACTCTAGGCATCAAACTACCATAATCATATATGGAGGCTTGCTAACAACATTGTCTTTGGCCCTAACCATTTGCAAAACAGTGAATAGGAGGATTCATTAAAGTTAGACTGAATCACTATTTGGCTGACCAGTTACGTTAAATCAGAGGTCAATTATATGTTAATTGGTCTTAAAAACATTGGTTGAAATGTCATTCGAAATGTCTGTTTTTGCTCGTTTCTTGCATTAAGTATTGTCCTTGCTGCTGTGATGCAAGTACATTTCAGACTTGATCCGACAATTACGTATAATTGTAGCGTATGATATTAAAAAGGGACATGCCGTTTCTGCACCATTACCTTGCAGTTTGAATAGATTGCTCAGATATTACAAATGCAGTGCTATCTCACCTAACTGTCGACCCCCTGGGGCTGCAATCAGGACAAAGACGAGGGGTGTAGAATAAAAAAGGGAGAAGCTGTGTGTGTGGGTGTGAATGTGTGTGTATTTGTGTGTGTGTTCATAACCAGGGGTTATCCAGGAGCAGGTGCATGTGTCTTAGTATGTCTGGCAAGTGGATGAGTGTGTCTCAGGCCTACGTTTGACTTATTCATGAGCAGAATAAGACATATAATAACTAATAACCCCCACGCCCACTGTCAGAGGATTTGAATGTGGTGTGTATGTGTGTGAATGTCAAGAGGAGTGGCCAGTACAGTCTGTTAAACAGGGCTTGAAAATCCATAGTTGTTTGTGACAGGGGAGGGATAGTCCTCATGAAATATATATACAAAACAAACCAATTCAGTGTGCCTCATGTTTTATTGAGGAAAATCTCTAGAGCTCTTCGATACACTTTGTCTTCCGCCACATTATTGGTGTGGCTTTTACTGAGTAGCTTCACCACTTTGACAGACATGAATGTTCACCTCTGGATGAACTGTTGCATCGTTGACAATTCCTTTGATCTGTGGCACTATATTCAACTTCAAATGTGTCAAATTCTATCAAATACCAGCAAGTCGAAGGACTCTTACATCAGCTTCCACTGTACTTTGCTTTTAGTGCTCGTTTGCAAATGTTAGCACGTTAGCATGCTAAACAAAGATGGTTAAGATGGTATTGTATCATACATGTTGGAATCTTTATTGTGACCATGTTAGTGTTTAGCTCAAAGCAATTCTTTAAAGAGAACAGGGGAGCTAGCATGAGGCTTAGATATATCGATAACAGATGTTAGAGCAAGACCATGTGACCTTTGCTGAAGACCAAAACATTTCAACACAAGCTACAATTACAGGATAATGGCAAATGCTATAGCATTATTCGCAATAAGAGAAGAATCATTAGTCAAGTCGTCAAACTGATGCAATAAAGAAAGTAAATAAATAAAGAACAATGATGAAATCCTGTTATCAAGACAGTTTGAAACCTGGGTCTCCTGCCTCTCTTACACAAACATATGTGTGTGGACATAACAACTTTATTAGGGTATTGATTAGATAAAGTGTTTGCACTGAGTAGCGTGACTTCAAACGGTTTAACCCATTTGAAGCTAATGCACGACCACTGATAATGGTTTGGCCTATTTGAAGATGATGTACTTGCATGTTTCTTGTTGTTTTGAGATTGCATCTTCAAGGTTGATGCACTTATTTTAAAGGGCCCATGTCATGCTTTTCTGGTTATTACCCGTCTCCTTGTGTGTTATGAAGGTTTGTATGCATGTAAACGGTCTGCAGAGTCAAAAACCCTCAAAGTACACCCTGTAGCGAGTAAAACTAACACAGACCTGTCTATGCTGCCCCAGAACGCCTCGTTGGAAATATCTTTCATTTTCCAATGTTTTCTTCCTGGGTATCGTGACGTGCCCTTACCCAAATGAACAACAAATGACCGGATTGGTCCAACTGGACCAATCCACGCAGCACCTCACACACCAGGATCCCTTGGCGTCACTATCTTGTCTACTACAGGGAGTCCCATTGACTTGCATAGAGCTCCCTGGTTGGTAATAGACGAGTTGGGATGGCGGAGAAATGCTCTCCGCAGACCCATTCTCAGAGCGTTATAAACCTTTTTTTTACTCAATATCAAGCCACACTTATTGTTTTGACTTCGGCTGTGAGTGTTTGTGTGTGCTCAGGATGAGTTTCGCGCTGTCTTGCTGTTTCGCCAACCCGGAAACCACACCGCCAGTGAGCTCACACTGCAGCAGCGAGCCTCGCAACGTCCCGACCAATCAGAGCACACTGGGCTCACAGGGAGGGGGGGCTCCAACAAGCCGTTTAGGACAGAGTGAAATTCAATGAATACACATACTATACAGAGATGCTGTATGAGAAACCAATGTGAGTTTGGAAAATTGCACAATTTAAATCTATTCTAGTAGACCTCAACAATGGAATTATGATCAGTAGAAATGGCCATGACATGGGACCTTTAAGACCCTAGCCACACGGAGACGATAACGAAAACAAACTGAATTTATATCAAAAAAGTCTTCTGTCCATACGCAAATCGGCACCAGAAACGTGTCCGTCCACACGAGACTGCTCGACCCGCTGGAGACGCTGTAGTACATATGCCGGGCCTTTAAGTGGCGCTGTACTTTCGCCTCAAAATACACCAAAAGCATAAGACCCCCGAGCATGGTTGCCATGGTTGCCCTTCTGTTTATTCTCCGCGGTGGATTTAGCAACATGTAGTTCATGTAGTTCTCCATCTCCACTTGTTACTCATGGTTGTGGTAGGGGAGCTGTAGATTTTGCACTAACATCTGTAGCATGGTCAGTAGCGTCTGGAGCACGAACGCAACTCTGTGATCTGCCATTGTTGTTGTTGGCGAAACACAACAGCAGAGGTGGGGAGAGGCAGGGCCCTGGCTATTTCTCTTTTTCTCCCTCCCCGAGGCGAGCGTGTGCTCCTGCTGTAAAAGGCACCCACTGCCACTAACCCTGAGCCTGGCTCCCGAGCAGGACGTTCTCCCCGGTAGTCTACCAGCAGATGGAAAAACATCCACCTCTCCGCCTCTTCCAAGGGACGAGGGAACCGTGCGGGGGGGTCTGCTGGAGGCTCCTGCTGGGTCCTGTCCTGTCCTGCGAGATACCGGGACCTGGCTCGAAACACTCCGAACACTGTTGTTGGCGAAACACATCAGCAATGACGCGGGAGGGAGCAGTAGAGGTGGGGAGAGGCGGGGCTATTGCGTCATCGTTATCAGGAAATGATCGTATAGGGCCGTACCCACGGAGCCGTTTGGCGCCCCAGAGCATTGCGTCTGCAGATCTACCCACCTTGGGACCCGCTATCGTTATCGTTTCTGCGTTTCCCTGTCGGCCTCGTGTGGCCGAACCGTCTATATGATAGAGAACTGTAGCGGATACGACCCGTATCGTCTCCGAGTGGCTTCAGCCTAAGACACTTTGGACAGCAGCGTTAGATCAATTAAATGTAATTGGTGTTTTTTTTTGTTTCACAGCCAAATAGAAAGAAATAATTTTACACTTCAAGCTCATCATATTTAATTCAGGAATGTCCTTCAATCACAACTCCAAAACAATTTGTTTGTCAGGTACCTAACCCTAACTTTTTTTAAGCTGGATCTTTTCTGCCTCGTCAAGCCTCTGTAACACAGAGCCTGGGAACAATTCAAGACAAATTCTCACTGCCCCTCTGAGCAGCGTCCTCACCTGCTCTTTGACCGGCCAACATGCCACAGCAGACATATTTATAGCGCGTGACGACCCCATCACCATGGGAACTTCCTCTTACCAAACAGCAATGATGGTTTCCTATGAGCTAACATGAGAACAGACTTCATGACTGTGGTGGGAGATGGAGGGGAAGAACAGAAGCATAATAATTGTAGCTGTGGTAATGAAAAAGCCAAAATAAGATATTTATTTTCCATAACTGAGACCTATTATGTTTTCTTCAAGGTTGTGTCTTCCTGGTCGAATGTACTTATTGTAAGTCGCTTTGGATAAAAGCGTCAGCTAAATGCAATGTAATGTAATGTATTAAGCATTTGCACTTCATTTATCAACTAAATTACCCCTCTTACACTTAGATAGCTCTTTCTATAATCATCTATTTAACTGTGAGTGGAGGACATTTATGGATTCCCATTGGCGTAAATACACAAGGCATCTTTTTGTGCCTTTCAGCCAACAATGAGCACAAATCTGCAATCTTTATTCACTGCATCCGGGCTTTGCAAATGCCTGTATCCTAATGTTTAAAGTTAATCTACTTTTACTCCTACTGTGGAAATGTTAGGTAGTCATACAAATACCACCACCCTTCAGAGAGGCAGAGGGGTCTCCTCTCATGCTGTTCACCAACAATCGCAGAGTTCCTCAGTTGTTCGACCATGGGGCACAGTCCAACAAGCTATAAATAACAACTAGTAGACCATTAGACTGTCAACTGAAATGGGGAGGGGAACGGGTGGTCTCAAAGAAACTATGGAGCCATATTCCCATGGACACTAGCAGAAACATACCAATACCAGTGAAATGATGCTATTGTACTAAGATAACAATCCTTTGTTGCCCTTTTTATAATGGTATAAATATATTTTAGTATACATTTTAGTTGCTGCCAAAACTGTTTATTTGCAGCAATTAAAATTAATCTTGTAAAAAAAGTAGAAGGTAGAAATGGTACTGCATCCCAAAAACAATGTTCTTATATCAACTGGAAGATGGTAAAATATTTGTTGTGTCTCGTCAAATGTGTTAGTTATGTTTATGTATTTTGTCTGTCATTTCCTGTTTTATGTTGTACTCACCTCTTGTCTTTCATTTCCGGCCCTGTTTTCTTCCTCCCCTTTTGTGTTTTTTCCCGCCATCATCAGTGTCAGCCCCGCCCCTGATTGTTTCCACCTGTTCCCACTCACCTCATGTTTAAATAGTCCTGTCTCTCCCCTGTCCTGTGTCAGTTCGTCTTGCTTGTTTCCCCGAATGGCCGTGCCAAGCCTCAGCTCTGAAAGGATCGCTTTTCACTCATCTCAGGTTTTTTATGTTTGTTTATTTGGTTAGGCTTAAGTTTTTTGTTACGCTAGTTTTTTCCTCCTTGTGAGCGCTTTTTGTTATTTACACTACCTACTCTGTTAAGAGGGATTACCTGATCTGTTAAAATAAATACACTTTTTGTATTACATTCAAGACTTTTCCTCTGGGTCGTGCATTTTGGTTCATCAGGTTGTGTCGACGTCCTGACAATATTATTCTGGAGTCTGGAGAGTCTTAGAAACTTAGAACTTGCTGGTCTCTGAAACTGGACCTTGACTAGAACGCCCCACTTAAACTTAGAATATGTACGTTCTTTTAGCTGCTGATGGCAGGGTGACCTACCCATCCCAATCAACAGCAGTAGATACATTGATACTAGTACTACTACTATTAACTCCTCAGAATGTGTTCTCCTCTGTGAACTTTTGCCCCAACCATTTCTATCCGTCCCGCTTTCTCTCTCTGTCCACATTTATTAATCACAGAGAGTCTGCTGTGCAAGTTCATTTCTATAGCACTTAATGAGCCGTGACAGCCCACTGAACGCCTAAGACCCCATAAAATATGTGGGGTCAGCAGCTCAGGGACAGTGGGGAACATTGGGCCCAGAGCCATGGAGCATTGCTCTCCATTGTTATGTTCTGCTGGGTTGACTGGGTCTTGCCCCGGGCCCCGACTCTGCAGCACTGGCATCTGTGGATCCTATCGAGAATACAGTAGAAAGACTAGCAGAGTCTGTCTGTTTGAGATCAGCAATAACCGCCCGCAGGAAGGCAAGGAGATACAGAACAGACACAAACGTTTGCCAGTAAACAACTAGATTTAATTTAAAGTAGGAAATGGAAAGAGTTGGCATATGTTTTGGGTGACGTTCATGAAACTTAAGAAAGACGGAAACGCCCTTCTTGGAACCTTTACTAGAAAATGTAAGTCTTTGCTGTTTTATGCTGAAGGATTCTGTTTATTGTGAAGACAAAATAAAGCCAAATTGAAAAAAATAATCGAACCAGTCGTGTCTGGATTTCTGTGGCAGTAAATTATCGCTAATCGAGAAAATTGCATCTATCAGGTAAATATATCAGTGACATCAACAGGGGAGGTCTAAAGCTAAACCTTAATTTGCCGTAGATATCTATAGCTGGAATCCTGTCAACCATTTGCACCAACTATAAATCCAGCTTTAGCGTGATGTCATGCATTGGACAAAGTTGCGAGGGCGTTATTCACCAATGTTGAGTGATACACACCAAGGGTAGCACTTATGCCAAGTTAGGCAGGACCACTTTCTCCTTAGAAACACGACGGAAAAGTCAACCAGAGCAGTTATACCGCGTTACATGTGAATGCAGCTTTAGTGATTCACAATAGAATGTTCTGTAACTTCATGCCACAGCAATATTAGACACTCAGAGCAGTCAGATGTGTTTCTCAACTAAAGTGAGAAATAAAGTACACTTGAAAGGGGTTGGGTATGTGTTTGAGACGGCTGTTGCCTTCTGATTTCACACCGACTACTTACATTCCTACTTACATTACTATTCATATATATAGCATTAACTATTCCTCAGTCTAACCAAATTGTTTTTTTTGCATTCCCAATGCTAACCATGTGTTCAATTCTGCTTCCTTATTGGAGTAGTAGTGAATGAAAAAGAAAGGTTAAAATTCAAGGATCCCAAAAATTGGCATGCTATACTGTATACTGTACACGTTCCCGTGAGATCAAGTTAAACTAAAACACAAAAAAATGCCTGCTTTCCCACCCAGATTGACATCAAATTCAAACTGGAGCCGTGATCACGCCCTTTGCATCATTTCAAATCCAAATGAACATCGACATACAGTGTAGCCACTGCTTGTGTGTCCCTACTTAGACAGTTAGATCAGTGAAAGTGCTAATATTATCAGAGGCAGATATACACATGCTTGGCCCCTTTCCACTTCCGTCGCCTTCTCTGGGGTCAATGGCCATCTCTCTCCCCTCAATTCACATGCAGACACAGAGGGTCTCTCTCTCTCCGGGCCCCTCCGGTGTGCTGAAGGGGCTCTCTGTCTGCTGCTGGAGGGAATAGTGTCCCTTTCACAGCTCCTCCACCAAGAGGCTGTGCTGAACGGACACAGGATAAAAGCCACTTCCCTTGGAAAGAGAATCCACACACACACACGCACGCACACACACCTACAACACACTTTTTCATGTGCACAAACCCAGACTCGGTCAGACGGTTTTATAACAGGATCTTTTTACTCTGGTGACAGTTAACTCTCCCTGGGAAAAGCAGGTGTTGAGCTGAGCTGCTTAGCGCAGCACGACACACACGACCTCAGATCAACTGTAAAACTATTTGAGCTTCATGTGCTGTAATCTGTTATTGATGATTATTCATAATAGCCAGGTTTTTTTGTTCTTTTATAATAATAATTAAATAGACGGCATTATGAAATAGAAAGTTTGAAATTCAATGACCTCAAAAACAAACAAAAAATATTTGTTTTTACTTAAAACTATTGTTTCCATAACTATGAGTTTGATTTATTTATTATATTGTTTTTCAATGTATTGTTTTTATCATATTGGTTTTATAATGTAATATTTATGAATAAAAAAGCCCATGATACTGAAACAACTTCATAAATATGCCATTTGTTTTTAAATTGTTATTTATTATTATTTACGAAACTCTTCAAAATGTAATATTCTTAATAAAAAGCCATTGTGAAAGGTTATGAGGAGTAACCTTTTAAATGTTGTGACCTCGGGAAAAAGTAACCAGAATAATAAAACATTTTATTACAATGATTTCAATTAATTGTATTAAATCATTTCACAATGTATTGTTTTTTTGTTTATTTTATTCATACATATATGATATCAGATGTATTCCATAACGCCATATCTAGTAAGATGCAGAAAGAGTAAAATGCCATGATATGCCAAAACGTCATAAATAGGCCGATGGGTATTTTTTTTAAACAATTATTAAACAATGTATTGTTTTTTTGTATGTTATTCATAAATGTATCATATTTATTTGATAATGGCATATTTATGAATAAATAAAAATGGCATGATACTGCAACTTCATTATTTTTTTTTATGAAATCATTCAAAATTAAATAATGAAATAGGGCAGAAGGAACAAAGAACAAAGGGTTTTATTTCATTCAAATAATTATTTGCTTTTTCTTTTTTTTAATTAATTTTTAACACGTTGGGGCTTTTTATATAACCTTTTTTTTCTGGTTATCTAAGACTTTTTTTGAAGTGTATTTTCAAAAAGGTTGAACTTGTTTCTCTGAGTATCTGGCTCCAAGGCCCTTTGACCTTTTGACCTTGACTGAGAGGGAGGGAGAAGACAAGTGTGCTGTAATGCTTCAGCTCAACACTCAACAGGCTCAAGGATCAAAGAACAGCCAGGGGATGGACTGACCAAAGCAGCTGATGCCTAATTTAACTTCTTAACCGGGGTCAGGCAAACGGCTGTGGGACCCATCTGGCCCTGGAGTGCGGTAAAATATGGCAACTTAATAAGCATGTGTGTTAAAAATCTAAAAATGCAGAGAGTGGGTGTACAGAGAGTGTACAGTGCCGGTGGTCAGATCCTTAGAGTGGCCTCTGCTGACAGGGATGGAGCGCACACAGCAGCGCTGGCAGCAGCCAACAAATCCTGCCACAATTACAGACCTCAGCTCTCTGGACTCCCGTAGGAGAGTAACACAATGAGTGACAACGTGAGAAAAAGGGAGTAATGGATGACCAAGCAACAACGCTTTTAAAAGAAATAAGAGTACAGTGCCTGTGCTTCAAGCGCAAAGACTTCCTTGACTTCACTGCACCCGAGAATGATTCAGAGGCTGCATTTGTCTACAGAAATATTTAGGCAATACAAATCGTAGGTCCACTGACTCTCGTACAATACAACCTATCTACCTAATGTAAAATAAAAAAGTCACAACTTAGTGCATTAAGAGAGTGCAATAGACAAAGTGGTGCATGAAAGGAATACGGAAATCATATAAACACAAGATAGAAAAAATATCAGCATTTATATTCTCAGTGAGCTTGAGAGATGCTCGACTGATCTTCTTACATTTTGACAAAGTCATGTTAGCCTTCTCCCCTGTTTTTCAAAATTGATGCTAACTGTTGCTTCATATTTAATGCTCTCATCCAATTATGGCCAGGAAAGCTAACAATTAAGAAAAAACTTCCCACAAACCTGAAAAGAAAATCAAGAAATCCAAAAATGGCTAAAACAAAGGCTAGTAGTATTGTCTTAAAGCAGGGGTGGGGAACCTCCGGCCCCCGGGCCGTATACGGCCCGCGAGACCATTTGGTGTGGCCCTCGAGGTAATTTATAAACACACGCAAAAAAGAAAAAAATTAAAGAAATCTAGACTGCAAAATAATTAAACCAGTGAGTGCCTGTTTTTCCTGGCCAAGGTCAGGGTCCTTGAACACAACACGAGCCTAACGTGTCATCACGTGGTATATGTCTCGTCTGACAGGGGTGTAGTTCTGACGGAGAGCACCAGAATGCCGCTCCGGCACTTCTAAAAAATTGCAGTACCCATAAGGAGCCGTACACATGCCGCAGTTTTTGCGTGGCTGTGTCTTTAGTTGAAAGCCCAGTGGCATCTGTCACACTAATCATACAGACAATAACTGTGCTGTTATTAGCATCTGGTTAGCTAGCTATGCTAACGAATATAAGAAGCTTTTTCTACAACCAGTGAGGTAAAGGCACATCTTTATATGATCATTATAGTTATAAAACAAATAAGAGAATAAAGTAAACAGGTATAAAATACTATATGACGGTAAAAAAAAGTTGTTATTAATAAACAAGAATACAGTTTGAAAGAGGAGTGATTTGTAAAATACCCATAAAGAAAAAATAAATCTGTTTACAGTTCTGTTTCATATGGGTGTTGAGAGATGTATCCATAGAGCTCCTAATGTTGCTCTCAAAGTGCACCAGATTGATGCTTTTAACTTCAATATTTAAAAAAACAAATCTTCCCGGGGGAGCATGCGGGGGTCCGGGGGGAACCCCCCTAGAGGAGGTTAGGTCCCCCCCCCCCCACTTAAATCATGTTCACATGGATAGGAGTCTAAATACATTTGCACACATCTTGTGTCCATATCTTTCTGTTTGGTGGTCACGCCACACCGTGCACGTGCATGCGTGAGTCATGGTGAGATATCTGGATTAAAAGGTTGCTTTTTCTTTGCACAGAATGAAAGAAGGGGGAAATGAATGGGCTGTGATTTTAGTATTTTTAAGCAGAGGTCAATAATTTGTACGGCCCTCGGAGGATGTTGAAAACATTGAAATGGCCCTTGAGAGGAAAAAGGTTCCCCACCCCTGTCTTAAAGGGATAGTTAGGACTTTTCGAAGGGGATTTTTTTAATAAATTACTGTATTCCCTAAAGTAAATGGGAGTTGACGTTCCGCAAATGTATAGAAACAGACAGGACTACTAGCACAAAGCAAAGTACTAGTGGATGGGAGGGTAAGCATTCAAATATTTTAGCCACACAAAGAATCTGTATCAGAAGTAAGTGAGAGTTACAACAAGACTATATTCACTGTTTTATCTTGTGTGATAGACTTTTCAATCCATCAGACTCCTTTGGAATGACATACATTTGTACATGTAGAAAACACGTGGCCTGTTGATGCTTCGCTCTGTGATTTTGGCCTTTTAAAAAAGGGATTGTTCATTTTCACAAAAAACTGGAAAAGTTAACAGACAAAGGCATTAGTATTTTAAAAAAAAAAAGACAAAGAAGGCTTAAAAAGCTTGTCTGTGGCCAGTTTGGGGTTTGAATTTGCCCCGGGCCATATGCTCGGGTGAAGCATCACGTCATGGAGGACGCTGGTATGGTCATTGTGTGGCAGAATGCTAAGGAGGTGGCAGTGGGACGTGCATGCGTATTCATTTGTTTGCGGATGGTCTGCATACATTACCACCTACGGCTTGTACAGCCACATCTCCAGTCCAAGTCACACACACACACGGCCGCCTCTTCTTTCACAGTACTCAATAGCCTAAGAAAGCCCTTTGTCGTCCTTCGTTGTCGTGGCGACATGCCTGGGTTGAGTGAATAGAGAGCGGAGGTCTAGCTCTCCCAGTCTGCGGGCATTTTAATCAGCTTGTCACACTGTCTGTGGTCTAACAACGCTTGTGCAAGCCCTCTGTCCCTTGTGACGGCCAAAGATGCTTCTTAGCATTTTTTTTTTTTTTTTTGGGCAAGCACATTTTATGATTCAGAGAGAGCATCAAGCCTGATTTTCTGCTGTGTTATTGGATTAGACAGTCGAAAAAAGTGGCGCTTCCAGGCAGAAGACCAGATCGTGAACCAGAGTATTATTGTTAATATCACTTGGCTGAGGCTAGAAAATCTGGTCTGCTTTCTGCCTACCCTCCAGTGTAATAAGTGCTGTGGTTATGAAACATGCAGTATGCCTTCTCAAAGTCCCAGGATAAGCCTAAAAAAAACATGCATTCCCAGAAGAACGTATTGCTGGCGGTTTTGAGTTTGGAACAAGAATCTGAGAACATGATTTGTTTTATTCATGAATGAGTTTGCAGCTCATGACCCCTGGCGAACCTTTGACTCATAACATGGTAAGTGGAGGCAGTCCTGAGTCTCCTTCTGTCTCAACAAATCCTCTCGCCTGTCTCTGCTTCTTTCTCCCCCTCCCCCCCCTCTGTCCACCGTGCCTGGTGTCTCAGGCGCCTATCTGGATGCCACGGATTTTCGAAATGTTTGGTCAGGGATTCTTTGCGGCTGTTGTCCCTGCACGACTGTAGTGATAACCGCTGAAGCATTATATCATTACATCATTCCGCCATTAAGAAAAATAAACTCTTGTGGTTAGACCAAACCATGTATCTGATTAAAGTCAAACTGAAATGTGGTTAGACTTCATTTTACGAGTAAGCTAATAAAAACTATGGTGATACTGCAAAAATGTTTAGGACATTTACGAAAACGTAAAAGTTTTCATTTTCCATTGTTTTCTTCCTGGGTTCTGTGACGTGTGAATACCCAAATCAACAACAAATGGACCAATCCGCCAGGATCCCTTCTTTTGATAAAGCTTACAGTTGATAGAATAATCTACTAAGAGTGCAATGACATAGACACGCTGTGCCTCTTCACCTACATTTTGGTTATTGCTCTTTCACTTAAATCCTAAAAGCTTGGATTTTATATTTAAAACTAAGGTTATTACTACTTCTCATTCTTCTAAATCTATTCTCTCTCTACTTCTCATACTCTACTCCTGTAATCTATTCATTCTATGTTCTCTTTATCCAAAACTAGTGGTGCACGATAATTATCGGCCCGATAATTATCGGTCCGATATTAGGAATTATGACGTCATCCCGATAAACCCGATAACAGTATTAATAGCCCCGATAATATAACAATATATTTTTTGGGTGAAAAAAATACTGCGGTGTGGGTGGATTGGGATGAGCGGCGCTTGTTTTTCACTCGGCTCCTCCCGTTTTGCCAGTACTGTGGTATTAGTGGTTTAGGAAGAGGGGAGTTTTTCACAAATCCAGCGCTCCCTAACTCATGCCTGCTGTGACGTAAATGGTGTGCGGCCGTGAAGCCAGGACAGTAAACAAACATGTCGTCGGTAGTATGGGACTATTTCAAAGTTTCAGAGTTAGATAGTTCGCTTGCTATTTGTATTAACAAACGCAATGCAGAAGTTCCACGAGGAGGGAAAAAGGCAACAAGCTTTTGGCAAATGTTTGATAGGCTTGCTGTCCTATAAATGCCAGGTAATAGTTGTTTCCATTTCTTAATATGGACCACTCATTGTTCACTCATTGTTCAGGGAAACACATTGATATTGCCTGATTGACTCAATTATATTTATTTGGGAAAATAAATATGGTCACTTTGAAGAGTCAAAACTGTTCTTGGCTTTGTTTTGTTCATAGTAGTAATGCTCATTTCATTTGCTCACTACTAGTCTTTTTTTACCACCAGGTGTGCAAAAACTACAGGTACATTTAATATATATATATTATATTATTATCGGGTATCGGTCTTGAGAAGCAGGAAGTTATCGGTATCGGTTTCAAAAAACCAATATCGTGCATCTCTATCCAAAACCTTTCCCCTCTCTGACCTCTCAAGGTTTTATTAGAGCATTGGTTCCCAACCTGGGGGGCGCGCCCCCCTTGGGGGAGAGCCAAAGATCGCAGGGGGGGGCGCCAGGCCTCAGATGATTTTTTTTTTTTACATATAATTGTAAGGCAATACATGATTGTCACTAAAAGCCTTGTCTCTACATTACAATAAAATATAAAAAATTATTGATTAATTAATTTTAATAAAAATTCAAGTTATTATTAAAGGAATTAAAAAGACAAAATGTATAGTGTTTTCTTTAATATAAATGTTTCTTCTGCCCGTAAAGTGTCCAAACCAGGCTTTTCTGGATAAGCGCATTTTTAAAACATAGTCATTGTCCATGTCGGTTTCAGTTGGATTATTTGTCACAGTTGCTCCGATCAGATCGGTCTCCTCCATTTTGTAGATTATTTACGACTTTTGAATCCACATAAACACATCGGCAAAATCCAGCTTACTTTTAGCATGTGTTTTAAACAGTTTAATCCCTTTGTGAATTGTTTCCACTTGCGCCGTCCTTTA
Organism: Gymnodraco acuticeps; assembly: GCF_902827175.1. Taxonomy (NCBI): domain Eukaryota; kingdom Metazoa; phylum Chordata; class Actinopteri; order Perciformes; family Bathydraconidae; genus Gymnodraco; species Gymnodraco acuticeps. The sequence goes on along the minus strand of NW_022991444.1, from coordinate 1,752,488 downwards.
ATTTCTTCATACAGCGGGAATCCAAATTAATGAATCCCGAGTCCAATAACCAACAAAGTCACTCCAATAGTGCTCCTTAAATTACACTTTCATCCTCCTTTAACAAAATACTTCACATTCATCCAGTTTGTGACAGTAGTTGTAGCATTTTAGAGCCTTAACTTTAATTACCGCTGTTGCAAAAATGTGCTATATAAATAAAACTTGATTTGGCTAACTAACAGGGAGTCCCATTGACTTGCATAGAGCTCCCTGAACACTGGTAATAGACGAGTTGGGATCGCGGAGAACTGCTCTCCGCGATCTTTTCTTACTCAATATCAAGCCACACTTATTGTTTTTACTTCGGCTGTGAGTGTTTGTGTGTGCTCAGGATGAGTTTTGCTTGTTCTCGCTGTACCCGGAAACCTGTCCGCTCCTCGCAGCAGCGGCGAGCAGCAACGAGCCTTGCAACGTCCCGACCAATCAGAGCACACTGGGCTCACAGGGAGTGGAAGCAGGAGCTCCAACAAGCCGTTTAGGACAGAGAGTGAATACACATACTATACAGAGATGCTGTATGAGAAATCAATGTGATTTTGGGAAATCTATTCTAGGAATATGGAAATATGATCATTAGAAATGGCCATGACATGGGACCTTTAAGTCTTTTGAGTCACCAAAAACATTCAGGAAGACCCATTGTTCTGTTAAGTAAGAAAAGCTACGCTAAATAAAATCCTCTATGAAAGTGAAAGCTAGCTAACCATAGCTTGCTAACGTTAGTACAGATTAGGAATACATTTTACTTTGTGGACTCCTCCAACTGCCAGACACTCCTGCAATATAGAAGTGAGGTGGTCTAGCTAGCATTAGCCGTCTTTTTCACGGTTCAAAATGAAGGAAAATGGCCAGAAAGGACATGATTAAGCTAATATTAGCCGAAGTTCTCACGGTTCAAGATTAACATTGACCTAGGGAAACGATTAATGTAGCCAATACGTTCAGAACATAATGAAATTTAGATTTTTTGGATTGAAATTCTTGTTCACGTGTCCTTATAAGCTTCAAGTATTTTGAAGTAGTGTCCATTTGTGCTTGCAGTCAGTTGCTAGGGTCTGTTCTACTAACACACTGACTGTTATGTATGTTCAAAGAAAACGCAAGTATTAGATGGGCGTATACAACATTTAAGGTCTTTCTTTATGTGGGTCAACCCAGAAAAAACTCTCTGATAACATGTTCTAATGGGATGTATTAAGATGAATGGAAAATATAATGGTGACTCTAAATGTCTCTGTGGTGTGGGTATATTTGAAAACCATCTTCTCCGCTGTGTCCGCATTTGTTTCTACTCGTTGGTTGTTGATGGCTACCTGACCACAAGAAAACAATACAACAATACAACAATACAACAACGCTTGGCTTTCATACCTCACTGGCGTGGCAGGTCAACTCAGTTTGCATGCATGCAAAGACTGCCTAATTTCATCCCAAACGTGTTTCATCTGCTGAAAAACACGTTTTATTTATACATGGGATAATAGGGCTGCAACAAACGACTAATTTGATAATCGATTAATCTATCGATTAATGAAACGACTAATCGACTATTCAGACTATTACTGTATGCCTTGCACAATTTCTCAAACCCTCTTGTTTAGCCATCAACTTTTAGATGTAGCTTGAGGTTGTTTTAGGCATGTGGAAACTAACAATGAAGACAATAAAGATGAATACTTGATTCAAAAATACATATATTATTAAATTAACAAATTGTGAACAAAACTAACATTGCTTTTTATTGAAATTAAATAAATAATATTTCACATCAAAAGAAACAACAATGTTTTAACAAATCGTATTAAATAAACTGATGACAGAACTGTGAACAGAATAGCTGAAACTTTAACAAAATAAAGAGTAACTCAGTTACCTCTAATCATTAACCCATGTTTGAATCATTGAGTTAACTGCGTGTGTTGCTGCTAGCATACATAACACCTGACGTGGAAACGTTACTCGTGGATGGGGCTACAGAGCTGCTAGAAAGACAGTCGAACCCGGTGCATTCCTCCGTCTGAATGTGGTGCACTTTTGCTAAATGTTTGACACATTGCTCGTGTTACCGCCCTCACATGCTGAACTCTCTTGGCAAGGAGCATTGTCCACCTCAAGACGGGTAACATTTAACCACACCTTGGAGCGCTTCTCTCCGCCATCTCCGTGTGTTGCTGCTTGTAGCAGCCGCGTGTGTGTAAACTGCCCCGCCCCCTCGCGCACAGACGGGGGAGAGAGATCTCGTCTCGATTGGAAAGATCGAAAATACACCGACATTTGTTTGTCTTTTTGCATGTTAGAAACGAGTTGGCGACACTAAGATTGCGAGATAATATTTGTGTAGCAATAATACATGACCTTTCTCTTTCTCAACTCGCTACTCGGAGGGAAGTCGCTGTCATATGCCTTGTGAACACTCCGATAATGCCTCTCCACGTTACCTTTCTTTGGCAGAGCGACGCTTGCTTTACAAATAAGGCAAATAACCTTTGAATGTGACATCCCAAACAAATATTCTTCCTCCCATTCTGGGTGGAAGTGGTTTGTCTTTAGCTTCTTGCTCGGTCCCGCACTCATTTTGTTGTTTGTCTCTTGTTTGTCTCTTTAACTTAATTTGAGTTTTCCCGGCACTTGACTGATTTTGTATCGCTTTGCATTCTGGGTTAACAGACTGGAAAGCGATAGGTCGCTTTTTCTGTCAATCAAGTAAACTCCTGAATTAAGTGGCAGGGAGGCCAAGTGAGGAGGGATCAAAACCTGTTTTGTCTATTTTAACGGAACAGGATTTTTTTTTTATGAATGACTCGCGATCTACCAGCATTGCCCCCGCGGTCGACGTACTGGGCACCTCTGGTCTACATGATGTGGCCTGCCAACATGGCCACTGTCATAGAGATCATAAATCAAAGCCCTTGATTGGTCTCTGTGTGTCATTCAAGCTCGGGATAACCTCAGCTCAGGTGAGGTAAAGGACTCTCTGAGTGTTTAGATAGTTAACTTAGTTTAAGTTCTCAGTGGGTCTCAAACGGTGTGGTCACCATTTATGTAAACACATATTTCCATTTGAGAGGGTAGTGATTGATCTAATGGATAGTGAGGTGGGCTGAAGATCGGAAGGCTGTGAGTTCAAATCCCGCCAGGAACACCACCACTAGTGTGCCCTTGAGTGCCATCTTTACGCAAAATGATTATACAAAATGATTATACAAAATGAAAACTTTTTTTTTTTGCGCAAATTCAGATTGAACACAGTAAAAAAAAATGTCAATTATTGTGTCCGTCCAAAAAAAAAATTACTTAGTGAAAACCACCCTTGAATGATGGGATGGTAGACTAAAAGCTTTAGGAATCCAAACTACAACATATAATAAGTACTCTGTATAAAGATTGATGCAAAACAAGTGAAATTTGACCTTTTTAGAGAGATTTAGCACAAAAAAACCACTTCTGGGGTCATTTGGGTGGATTTGACCTATCTCTGGCCCCCCTTGCTCGATTTTGCTGACTGACATCTCTTTCTAACCGTCAGAGCCAATGGAATCGAGGGGAACTCCCACATACTCCTTATTTGGTAATGTGTGTGTGTGAGACTGACGCATAGCCAAAACCGGAAGCTGCGATAACTCTGGTGGCTACCATTAGCAGCTAACTTTTACTCTCAGATTTTTACATAAAAATGGAATTATGGATTATAAATTAAAAAAAATTATTCCACAGAAACATTATCAACCTATGGATTAACCGATTCAGCCGCGTTTTTTCTCGTTTTAATGCCATTGAATAAGTATTTTGATCAGATTGACAGCTACGGTGAGACGATCTCCCGTAAAAGCTACGTAAAGGTACGTGTTGTGATGTCTGTGTTTGCTTCCCCTGTCGCGAGTTCGGATCACTCAGTGATGATATATATACCTAAATAATCTGTGGAACCTCAGCTTTAATCGGATATCTTGTATGTGCAGCTACGATAAGTAATAAGGGTATCTTTTATCTTGAGTTCTGTGCCAAAGTGCGTTAGCATTTTTCGCTCAGGGGTCATTTAGATGCTTCTTATGAGACTTGTGTTTTGTTTTGGTAAAAGTGGTTTGTATCGTATAACACATTAATAGGTTCTTAAATATTAAGATCCCCCGCCGAGGGGATCCTTGGGACTTAACACATTTAGAACATATGTTATTTCTTTCAGGATTTTTCTGAGCCATTTGTGCTCTCCAGAGCACTTAAGTTTAAAATAATTAGTTATACCCGCCTAATGATTGTAAACCATTTCCAAACCAAAATGAGTTTCATGTTTGGTCAATGCTACTCCCTTCCAAAAAGTTTCATGAAAAATCAGGCTGAAATAAGATCAAAAAGTAAAGAAACCACATATTTAGCCAAACATATAGGAAACTGTGGAAAAGCATTAATGCAAGTCATATAGTCACATGAATCTTTATTATGTGACATATTAATAGTAACACACTAACTCCATTCAGTTTGAAGCAGGATTTTATACCTCAGTGGAACGTCCCTTCTGAATGACCAGTGAAACACTAATGTGTACTGCAAGGCAAAATGAAGACTACAAAATTCTCCAATCACAATATTTTGATTAATTTCCTCTTTCGTTTTCTAGGTTCAAAATGACAGCGGCTCATTTAGCTTCCACACTGGGGGTTATGGCGTGTAGGCAGGTGGGAGTGATATCCTGGCCTTCTGTCAACAAGCCGTGTGACGGACAGCTTCATTATAAAGAAAATGGACGGCCCCCGGAGACACGCCATTGTCCCCCCCCGGCTCTTGGCTTCCTGGGATTGGGAGAGAGGACAATCTGAGCAGGTCTTTTAGAGTGGGAGGTCTTCAATTGTCAAATGATTAATAGACTGTGCTCTCTCCATCTTGCTCAGGAACACACGAGTCGGACGCAATAAACACACACACACACACACACACACAATCCCCTCTTCCAGACACTACACCAGTATCTGAGGCCCCATTTACACGGGAACGCAATGAAACGCAAACGAACTCGATATAAAAAAAGTCTTCCGTTCACACGGATACGGTTCAATAAACATGTCCCTTCACACAAGACCGCTCGACCCGCTGGAGACGCTGTAGTACATATACCGGGCCTGTAAGTGGCGCTGTACTTCAGCCACAAAATACACCAAAAGCAGCGAAGAAGACCCCCCGAGCATGGTTGCTATGGTTGCCCGGTTGCCCTTCTGTTTATTCTCCGTGGTGGATTTAGCAACATGTAGTTCATGTAGTTCTCCATGTCAACTTGTTGCTGATGGTTGTGGTAGAGGCACTGTAGATTTTGCACTAACATCTGTAGCATGGTCAGTAGCAGTAGCAGTAGCTACTGACAGTAGCTATTGACCATGCTACAGCAGTGAGCAGCAGAAGTGGGGAGAGGCGGAGCTATGGCTTCAACGTTATCAGGAAATGATCGTATAGGACATACACACGGAGCCGTTAGGCCCCCCAGAGCGTTCCGTCGGCAGATCTATCCACCTTGGGACCCGTTATCGTTTTAGGGGTCCGTTTCCGCGGTTCTGTTTTGGCCTCGTGTGAACGAACGGGCTATACGAAAGAGAAAAGTAGCGGATACAACCCGTTTCGTTCCTGTGTAAACAGCACCTGAATCTCTGGCAGAAAATCAAAGATGAATGATGAGTGGAGCCCGGCTGTGTTGAAGGCCTGAGGTGTGTGATTGTGATCTAGGGACAAAGGAATCATTGCCAAAGGTTAAGCATGCGATAAAACCTGCGGGAAGGCACAGAGAGCCTTCTGGATGTCATTAATCACATCAAGTCGCCCTTTTCAGTCAGTTGTAATTTTTTTTCTATCAATAACCGACATTGTCATTGGTCAGCTGCAGTCATATCAACATGGAAGTCAAGTTGAATCAAATCAACCATAAACTATGTGCCAACGCCGATGTGGCTATGAATCAGGAAACGCCAACCAAAGAGCTTTACGAATCCTTGAGAGGTCTTTGTTTGGAGAGAAGGGGCACGGGCATGGACCCAACACTAATACGGCTAATGGCTTAGGGAACCCCACTGGGTCTTTAATTGAAGCCGGCTCTCCAATGTCCAGTGGGTGGGGAGCGATAAGAAACAGCAAGAGAGAGAAAGAGATTGGGGAAAGGCCAACGAGTTACTCTGATCTTGAAAAGCAAAGGAGGGGGGTGGTGTGAGAGGGGTGCAGAAGGTGTGTGTTTTTCTATGTGTGTGTGTGTGTGTGTGGGGGATGCGGCCAACGAGAATTTCCCCTGAGGTCTTGGACACCTGGGATCATCAATGATTGATCAAACTGGAGGGTTTAACCAAGGGAGAGGTGGGTAAAAAAGTGGGGACTAAAGGAGGCAAGATATACAAAGGAGTGTGTGTGTGTGTGTGTGTGTGTGTGTGTGTGTGTGTGTGTGTGTGTGTGTGTGTGTGTGTGTGTGTGTGTGTGTGTGTGTGTGAATGAGAAAAAAAGGAGTGAGAGGGAAAGGGAATTCAAACAAGACAGAAAAACAGAAATGGACAGAAAAGAAACGTCAAACTTGCCCCGAAGAGAAACAAAAACCGCCGCGGACAAAAGGCTGCATAAGAAGCCAGATCCAGTTGACTGTATCTAAACCTGAGAGAGGCCGCTGTGGAAGCAAACATCCCATCAAAGCTAAACCGCTGCCGCCCTACGGAGACCCCGCTGCCTGCCCAGATGGTTTTGGCAGTGCTCAGACCGGCGAAAGATAAACAGGATCTCAAACCGATCCACATGGACTGGAGGGTAATTCTTAGGTACACATACAGCCCACAGCAGTGCCCTCAAACACTAGTGACATATGCTGCCATCTTTAAAGGGAAATCTAATTATTTCAAGCGCCTTTTCTAGGTGCTTTTGGTTAAAGCAATAGCTTCTTTGTACAGAGTGTGGACCCAGCGAATCAAGACACACACACACACACACACATTGGAGTGAATTACCACTACTATTTTGGCCCCTTTGGTTTTCCAATGTCTAATAGTTGTTATTGTTCTTACTATTATTCCCGATGTAAACTTCTCAGATAGTTTCATTCAATTAAATGTGCGGGGCCCAAAATAGTACATTTTACGCAAAATTGTGTCTGAGCAAACTCTGTTCACCTCACAATTTTGGCCAGTAGTTTTCCTATTATCCTGTTTAGAAACCTACAAACGGAACCAAAATAATACAGTATAACCTTAACACAAGTTATAACAAGCTCAACCTGACAACAATAAAATGCTGCTTATATGCATAATGTACATTCTAATTATGTAATATATAATGATATATCAGTCGCATTGGAACATTTCCCACAGAATTTGTACCTGGGGCTAATATTTGTTTGAGTCCTTTGTAGAGTTAAAAGGTTGATCTAACCCTTTGAAGTGATGACACCCATATGTTTTTTGTGACTTTCATTTTTTGACTTTATAATTGAAAATAATATTATAGTTTTTTTTCTTATAACTTAGTTTTAAATGTACCAATTTAATCCCTATGCTTTCTTTCCTGTTGACGTATTTCTTTAATTTCTGAAATACTACGTTTTTTCTCAGAATATTGTCTCCCCCTTTTTTGTAATCTACAATGGTCCTTATTTTATTTCCCTTTGATTTGTTTATTTTTTGCTATAAAGACGGATTATGGACTGGTATATATTTACTTCTAACAGTATTTTAATTGCCATGCTACCCGTATTGTTTCAGACCCTAAACCAGGCTGAAACATGTCTTGGTTTTTGGTTCCAGGTTTGCGGGTGAAGCAGATTTGCTCTGAGGGGTTGCCTGGCATTGTTGCTGAATCTTTGAATAAAGACTTGAATCCACTCCCTGTGTCAGGACTGCAGCTTAGAAATGCATTATTAATGAGAGTAGTCTGACTGATGCTTGGGATTAATTACAGTAGCTTAGAAAGAAGCCCTTCACCTTCTTTTCTTAGCTCAACGCAACCAAGGATATATTTTCAAGATAAGAAATAAAATGTTGAAGATTTTTGCATAAGTCTAAATTCTGAAGACACGCTAACCTACTATACTGTCTGGGGAAATAATTGATACACCACATTGTATAAAGCGTGCGTTGCGCTTTTCCCCATGAGCAACAGATGCACTATACTCTTGTCACCTGCTTGGTCACACAGAGAAAAGCTAAAAAAAGGCTAAGAGCTTCTTTATTTATCGTCCATTTACATCCTCTTTTGTCAATAGACTCGCTTACAAGTGCAGCTGCCTAATGCAGCACAACCAACATGAGCTAAAGTCCTTTTAGTGTAAGAGATCTCTTATATCATTCAGTCAAGTGCACCTTGTATTCATGAATAATAAAAGTATACCAGGGCATTTAAGGCAATAAACTGTCAAATCTAACTAAATAACTCATGAATTCCTATTTTTCTTTGGGATTTATACAGCTTTATAGTTATTTGAGGTACATTTTATAAAAAATATATGTTACAAAACTGTTTCTATGGTTTGTAGCTGAAACTGAGCCATGAGCAGACAAAAAAGGAAAGAACAACAATTCATAAACAGAGCTACCTCAAAACGGCAAAACCTCTCCCATTAAAAAATGTGTTCTGAAAAACAAACTACAGAGCACTCATGTTTTAACTAAATTATGAAGCTTTACTTATATTAACTCAATAGGTTTGTACCCCGATTTTAAATATTAACGTCCTGGGTAGAAACGGCTGGCCACTCACTTATTTATATCCAAAATTCTAAACCCACATTCATCTTGCTCCCAGACTGATGATTGAGGAACACTTTTTCTCGCTAATCTTGCAAAAACCACGTTCAACAATAGCTGAATGACTTGGTGATCACCATGTGAATGTATCAGATCCTCCATTCTCCTCATTCATCAATCCAACACGCACACGCATGCAAGAAAATGCTCAATCTCACTCACCGCGAGTTGTTGTTGGTTTCAATTAGCGGACCAAACATCTGACAAGGGGCCACATGAGTCTGTATTGATTGGCCAGAGCTATAGAAATGCATGTGTCAAGGGCAACTGGGGTCAAACTGTGGACCCCGGAAAAAGAAAAGAGGGCAGGAGGGAGGGACAGAGGGAGGGGAGGGAGGCAGACGGGCATAGCCTATGTAGACATGCCTCTGTAAGAAGAGGGGGAGAGAAGATCCATTTAGATGGGACACAAAGCCTGAAAGCCACTGTGTATGTGTGTGTGAGGAGAGGGTAACTGGCTTTGGGAAAACCAGTTAGACATTTAAAGTAAGGGCATTTTTATAAAGTGACTCTCAATCCTGAAGAAAAAACAAAAAAAAGATTACGACTCAGATTTCATTTGGGTTAGTCTAGGGTTAACGTTTGTTTAGGATCAGGAATGAAAGCCTGAGTGCAAAAAGTGTGTGTGAGAGAGCCTGGTGGGGGGTGATTCAGCAGCTGGACAAGCAGAGTTGATCCGACTACTGTTCAACTAATGGAGCCCACTGACTGACGGACGGACAGACAGACGCGCGGGCGCGCGGGCACACACACGCACACACACACACACACACACAAACTTCTGGACTGTTTCTCATATTACAGTCACCCACTTTCATGTGAAATCATGATATTACAATAATAAGCATGGTGCATGGCTTGTGGGCCGAACCTGGTGGGAGGTATCATTCGTGTAAACCTAAGACAACAAGGAACGGGTGGGCACCTAGGGATGGACGTGCAGTGAGCAGCTACCATCTGCATGGCCACTGTGTAGTCAAGTTCAGTCAAATATGTTACTCTACGACAACTTCGAAGAAAAACATCTTAATTGATTCATGGAGCCAGGCTGCGAATAAGTTGTTGTTTTTTTCGTTTCTTTTGTATGTATCCTGATTGTCAGAAGGATTCCGGAAAAAACGTCTGAGCCAATTTTCATGAAACTTAGCAGAAGAGTGTATCATTGCCCAAAGAAGAACATATTACATTTTCGAGGTTGGCGTTCTCTTCAGTTTACCATGTTTCCAGTCTTAATGCCATGCTAAGCTAATTGGCTGTGGCACTGAGAGTGTGGTATCGTCTTAACGCCAAAAGATGGGGTATCTACATATATTTTTCATATTTAGATTGATCTCCTTGGTACAAAGTCTTGAGTGGTTCAGAGTTGTTAAACAAGTGACAAGTAATGATCAGATGCCATTTCTGATTGTCCAGAAGGGGATAAACACTCATTAAAGGTCAGCATCGCAATGACACCTAAATTAAGTTGGAATTCAAATGAAACTGAAGTGAAGACTAAAATAACCCTAACGCAAAAACTATACCATTACGATTCAGTGGTTCCTATAAAAGCTCTCATGTCCCTTTTCCGCCAAACTGGATCCGGTTCAAGAACCGTTCTTTTGCTTTTCTGCTGCTGAACCGGTTCTTCTCTGTAGCACCACTTGTGTTTCCAACGCTCAGACCCCGAGTGGAGCTCGAGTGAAGCAGCGTCATTTCGTCATCATTTGCGCCATCACGTAAACGTTTACGTGCCTTTTTATGACACCCACACAGCGCGAAAATCCCTCATATCGACAACAAAAACAATGATCTCGGTAGTCTTTCTTGAGTTTTTTTAGCTTGTTGCTTGAGTCCGGTGGTATCCAGCGGTGGCTAACTCCCGTGTGTGTTGCTAAACAGAATTTGTGGCATTTTGTTGTTGTTGATCAGGTTAATCCCGCCCTCTGCCTCCGACGTAAGCCTGAGGTTCTTGGTTCTTGCCGGGCAGCCGAGTGGGGTCAGCTAAGAACCGGTTTTCGGTGCTTAGAGCCAGCTCCGCTGCGGTGGAAACTGGAAGAACCAGAGCTAAATCAGGCTGTAGCCCGGAACTGGCCCTGGAACCGGTTTGGTGGAAAAGGGGCATTACTCTACCATAAAGGTGCAACAACTAATCGACTTAATCTATTAAAATCGATTACCAAATGAGTTGCCAACTAATTCAGTCGTCGATTCGTTGGTGACGTCATCACATGTGTTTTACGCGCCGTTAAGCTCCAACGTTATTGGTATTTTTATCGGTACTGGAGACATTTAAAAAATATATGTCATGTATTATTGCTACAAAAACATTATATCGCAGTCTTAGTGTCGCCAACTCGTTTCTAATATGCAAAAAGACAAACAAATGCGTCTATGATGTATTTCCGATCAGACGAGATCTCTCTCCCCGGTCTGTGTGCGAGGGGGCGGGGCAGTTTACACACACGCAGCTGCTACATGCAGCAACACACACTGCGGAGATGGCAGAGAGAACGCGCTCCGAGGTGTGGTTAAACTTTACCCGTCTCGATGTGGACAATGCTCATTGCCAAAAGTGCAATAAGAGTTTAGCATGTAAGGGCGGTAACACGAGCAATTTGTCTAAACATTTAGCAAAAGTGCTCCACATTCAGACGGAGGAATGCACCGGGTTCGACTGTCTTTCTAGTAGCTCTGCAGCCCCATCCACGAGTAACGTTTCCACGTCAGGTATTATGTATGCTAGCAGCAACACACAGAGTTAACTACATTATACAAACATGGGTTAATGATTAGAGGTAACTGAGTTATTTAGTTTGTTAAAGTTTCAGCTGTTCTGTTTACAGTTCTGTCATCAGATTATTTAATACGATTTGTTAAAACACTGTTGTTTCTTTTGATGTGAAATATTATTTATTTAATTTAAATAAAAAGCAATGTTAATTTTGTTCAAAATGTGTTTAGTTAATTTAATAATATATGTATTTTTGAATCAAGTATTAATCTTTATTGTCTTCATTGTTAGTTTCCACATGCCTAAAACAACCTCAAGCTACATCTAAAAGTTGATGGCTAAATAAGAGCGTTTGAGAAATTGTGCAAGGCATACAGTAATAGTCTGAATAGTCGATTAATCGTTTCATTAATCGATAGATTAATCGATTATCAAATTAGTCGTTTGTTGCAGCCCTACTCTACCAGTAGGCCTACCCTAAAGATCTTTTGTACCCAATGTCACTCAATTTATAACATTCTTTCAATCCTCATTCTCACTGACATCTCTCTAAGACTGATTGCATCTATAGCAAGTCATGGACAGCTTCTCATTAGCATTATTTATCATCTAACTTTATGTCAAACCAACCAAGAACTGAACATTACGTTTTTGCATTCACCACGGTTTTAAGAATCAGAACCTTAGCAAGTAGAGGGCAAAAATATATTTTGTTTAAGTATAATTTAACTAAATAAATAATTGCCGGTTCCTATTTAAGGAAAGATGTACCTGGATAGGTATTGTGTCTTGAAAGGCTAAGATTGCAGAAATGTGATTTCAGTGAAAACTATCTGACTAAAGGGATTTCCTTGCTTGTTTTGTGTTCCAGAGGGTTCCTGAAATTGGTTTCCTTCATAAATGGTATCTGTATTTTTCTGCTGCAGCATTTTGATGAAACACATGAAGCTTGGTAAAACCATTCATTATGAAGTTGTTCACTGAATGTGATACAAGTGACATAAAAAGACGGGAACACTTTATATTAAAAAAGGTACATAAATTAACCATCAACTACTTGCATATTAGCACTATATTGGCTCTTTATTAGTCATTATAAAACACTTATTAATGCCTTGTTTTACATGACCATATTCTACAAGTAATAAGCCATTAGTTGAGAGTTTTTCCTCAATAACCCTCTAATTAGTGCTTATTTATTGCAAGTAAGGAAGTTTTTGTACATGAGTTTTGGTCTTAATATGCTCCGCTCAATATGGGCCTAATAAGGCAGTAGTACCACAAGAATAGTAATTCTCCCATAATAACACTTAACAAATATGATCTCTTCTTATGGAACAAGACATGAAACTATAAGTGTTAATTAAGTCTAAATAACTCAAAATTAGGTATTTATATCTAAGAACATGTTCCCTATTTTAAAGTGAAGTCTTGTTCATAACCAATAAGCTAGTAGTTTGACTCTAATTAGGTATCATGTTTAAAGCCCCAACTGACTGGAATACTTTACCTGCTGCCATTAGATCTCTTGCATCATTGGGTATATTTAAACATGCATTGTTATCTCACTTTCAACTGGTCTGTACTTGTTATAACTGATATTGATTAAACTGATTTGCTTGACTGTCTGCAATTGTAATGATTGTGTGCATTGCTTGAATTTCACTTAACAGACTGTATGTGGTTTGTCTTGTGTGTCATGTTTTGCATTTTGTCTTTTTGTTTATAAGTCTGTAAGTTGTTGCTATTGTCGGGACCCCCTTGAAAACGAGATGGTGCATCTCAAGGGGTTTATCCCAATCAATAACATTTCTATATATTTATTTATATCTAAGAACATGTTCCCTATTCTAAAGTGAAGTCTTGTTCATAACCAATAAGCTAGTAGTTTGACTCTAATTGAGCTGAACATGTTCCCTGATCTAAAGTTGCCTCCTCTTCACACTTTGTAAATACATTATAGCACAACTACTGAAATTAACCTCAACAGTACATGAACAAAGTAGGCACACGTTGAAATATCTGTTTTATTAATGAACCACTAAAGAGAGGTTCAGACACATACCAAAACATGTCAAGTTTCTCCAAGGCTGAGAACACATAGCAGCCTGTACGTTTTAATAACAGATTTTTTTTTAACACATTTTATTTATTTGTGATCATACTGTGTGACCTGCTTGTATGTTCTTACACAATAGGTGTACTGTTCTCTCTGTGTGTTGTACTGTCTCAGTGTGAACATTAAACAGCTAGCCAAACTCTTTTGAGAGCCAGGGAATGAGCAGCCATGCTCCTTTATTGAATTATTTGCAGTCCACTGACATTCAAACAGAGTTAAACTATACAAAAAGAAGTTACAAGGCACTTAATGATCTCATACATGCAAGTGTAACATACACATATTAACACATAGGACCACTAAGTGTAAACAAGGTAAATATAGCTAATGCTAGCTGTGCAATAAGCATGTGTACAGGCCATGGATGTATAATAAGAATGGTACAGGCTAGTATGGCTAATGCTAGCATGTATGCTAACGCTACCGTGTAGCCTACGCTAGCGCGAATGCTAACGCATTTTCTCATTGTGTTTAAACCGTTTAAACAGGGCTGCCAACATTTGAGTTCAGCTTGGAGTGAGATTTTTTTTTGGTGAACCGAAAAAAGAAACGTTCATGTGTACAGTGTTACAAATGTATTGAACACGTACAAACTAGGGTTTCCCATTAATGTACTGGGCGCTACAGTGGAATACGCACAGTGTACCCGCGACTCTTACAATGAAGGCTCGATAATCAGCTCACAGCATATAAAATGGCATATAGGTGTAAGCAGAGGTAAAGTGCTATTTTATAAGTGGGGAGGGGTCCTTACCTCCTCTAGGGGGGTCCGGGGGCATGCACCCCCGGGAAGATTTTTTTTTTTTTAAATATTGAAGTTAAATGCATCAACCTTGTGCACTTTGAGAGCTAAATGAATTTATGGTAAACATATTTTCTTTTTCTTTATGGATATTTTACAAATTACTCGCCTTTTAAACTATATTCTTGTTTTACTGTCATATAGTATTTCATAACTGTTTTTCATTTATTCTCATAAATGGTGACCAAAACGTTTGAGACCCACTGAGATAACTAGACTAAAGTGAACTATCTAAACAGAGAGTCTCTTACCTCACTGAGCTGTAGTTATCTCTCTCAGTCTGACAGGAGAGAGCTCTCCCTTTCCTTGTTTTAGAAGCAGCTTTTAATATCCGTTAAGCTAACCAGATGCTAACAACAACAATGCAAATAGTGAGTTTGGTAGAAATATACTGTATAATAGTAAAGTTATTTAAGATGATGCCATATTTATTGAAGATTTTACATTATAAATATTCCTCAAAATTATTCAAAAGCATATTCTTCCAAACTCCTTGCTGTAGTATGACACACAGGAGACTATTGATGTGTGTAGTGAGTTTGGTAGTAATAAGCTGTATAATAGTGATTGAATATTATTGTATTCTCTTTTTTCGGAGTTGCACTTTGCAGACGGTCCCTGAGCACTCGTTTCTTCTCCGGCTGCAGATAGAGACCAATGTAATGTGTCCAGCTCGGAGGACGGCGCGTATTGGCTTTTTTTGATCAAAATGTGATTGTAGTTCGTTGTCAACCTTACCACGGTACTTAGGAGACGTCAGTTGTGTCTGAATAACGTTTTGTTCATGAGTTATTGATCCGTGAAATCAGAATCTCCCAATATCGTTCCAACTTTACTGAACTAAGCCAGAAGAACGTCTCATTTCGTAGACCGCTCGGTTTGCTGTTCCTTCACTTTATTTTTATATTTATATACATTTATTTTGGACGAAAACTTAGCGTGAGGAAAGGCAAGTGTGGCGTGAGTGCGTGAGATATGGGTTAATTGCGTGACTCTCACGCTCAATGCGTGAGTGTTGGCAGCCCTGGTTTAAACATCTCCAAATGTCATCACATAAACACAATACATGTTACTAATCCTTACAGTGTAAGCGTGAGGATTACACTTACAGTCATTGCTTTCGGACGGAATTTACCCTTTTACTCTTCAGGTTGCAAAGGGAAAATTAGTAGCAGTCGACTCATTGATGTCTACTGCCATGCTAGTTCAGTTCACTTTCTCCTACTTCCTGTACCCGTTTTCCTGTCTAACCTTTAGGGCTGCAACAAACGACTAATTTGATAATCGATTAATCTATCGATTAATGAAACTATACATCGACTATTCAGACTATTACTGTATGCCTTGCACAATTTCACAAACGCTCTTGTTTAGCCATCAACTTTTAGATGTAGCTTGAGGTTGTTTTAGGCATGTGGAAACTAACAATGAAGACAATAAAGATGAATACTTGATTCAAAAATACATATATTATTAAATTAACTTAACACATTTTGAACAAAATTAACATTGCTTTTTATTTAAATTAAATAAATAATATTTCACATCAAAAGAAACAACAATGTTTTAACAAATCATATTAAATAATCTGATGACAGAACTGTAAACAGAATAGCTGAAACTTTAACAAAATAAATAACTCAGTTTCCTCTAATCATTACCCCATGTTTGTATAATGTAGTTAACTCTGTGTGTTGCTTCTAGCATACATAACACCTGACGTGGAAACGTTACTCGTGGATGGGGGGGCTACAGGGCTACTAGAAAGACAGTCGAACCCGGTGCATTCCTCCGTCTGAATGTGGAGCACTTTTGCTAAATGTTTAGACAAATTGCTCGTGTTACCGCCCTTACATGCTAAACACTTATTGCACTTTTGGCAACGAGCATTGTCCACATCAAGACGGGTAAAGTTTAACCACACCTCGGAGCGCGTTTTCTCCGCCATCTCCGCAGTGTGTGTTGCTCCATGTAGCAGCTGCGTGTGTGTAAACTGCCCCGCCCCCTCGCACACAGACGGGGGAGAGAGATCTCGTCTGATCGAAAACACATCATAGACGCATTTGTTTGTCTTTTTGCATATTAGAAACGAGTTGGCGACACTAAGACTGCGATATAATGTTTTTGTAGCAATAATACATGACATATATTTTTTAAATGTCTCCAGTACCGATAAAAAGACCAATAACGTTGGAGCTTAACGGCGCGTAAAACCCATGTGATGACGTCACCAACGAATCGACGACTGAATTAGTTGGCAACTAATTTGGTAATCGATTTTAATAGACTAAGTCGATTAGTTGTTGCACCCCTACTAACCTTCAGTACAAATTTTACAAATATATAAATGTGCAAATATGAAACATACAGGTCAATATCACCTTGCTATTATTATTCTTAGATATAAATACCACATTTTGAATTATTTAGACACAATTAAGACTTATAATTTCATGTCTTGTTAATAAGTGTTATTATGGTAGAATTACTATTCTTGTGGTACTACTGCCTTATTAGGCATATATTGAGCATATTGATATATATTGAGCATATTGAGCTCATATTAAGACCAAAACTCATGTACAACCACTTCCTTACTTGCAATAAATAAGCACTAATTAGAGGGTTAATTAGTTGGCCATTAGTTGAGGAAAAACTCAACTAATGGCTTATTACTTGTAGAATATGGTCATGCAGAATAAGGCATTAATAAGTGTTTTATAATGACTAATAAAGAGCCAATATACTGCTAATATGCATGTTAATTAACAACTAGTTGATGGTTAATTTGTGTAAAAGTGTTACCAAAAAGACAAGAAAAATGCCAAGCTGTCACACATTCAGGACTGTACATATCTGGTTACTGTGTTTGTCGTTCCCTTCTGTTCTCTCACTGTGTGGTCAGCTGTGCTGTAACCACCGTGAAAATCTATACTCCTCTTCTGCACCCAGACACACTGTACTGTGTTTGGTTAACCCCCCCAACGACTGCTGGACCACCTCTCCTTCTGTTACATCCGTAAAATCTAAACAAAGCACTGAGCATTAATATCTTAATTTCTCTTAACGGGAAATTCCTGCCGGACCTAATGCATATTTTATTGAAAGTTGAATGAGCTTAGTACCAATGCATTAACCGGTTCTCAAAGTGTAAACCACTGGTGAGTTTCGGGGCTTTTAAAAACTATTAATGGAAAACAATTGTTGCATCACTGATGACTGCAAACTGTTATGTATCTAAAATCAGATGACTGTTTGTTGTTTGGTGTGTCCATTTATCAGCAGGATAACGAAAAAATAACTGGTCCAATTTTTATTAAACTCGGTGGAAGGGTGGGTTGGGCGACGGAAGAACTGATTAAATGTTGGACCGGTTAGACCAGGGGTGCCCAACCAGTCGATCGCGATCGACCGGTCGATCGCGGGGAGATTCCCAGTCGATCGCGAGATGTGTCTAAAAATAGAACAACAATATTCTGTTTTATCGTTAATGTCCTATAACATAATCTTCCCGTGCCAGAATAATGCACTTGAACGCACCAAAGCTTTGTGATTGGCCGGCGTGACCCCATGTGTGGGGGCGTGGCTGGTGGGCAGTGGGCACTATTTCGCTGACGTTGTCCATGTCAACAGGAGTGACAGTCCGCA
Organism: Gymnodraco acuticeps; assembly: GCF_902827175.1. Taxonomy (NCBI): domain Eukaryota; kingdom Metazoa; phylum Chordata; class Actinopteri; order Perciformes; family Bathydraconidae; genus Gymnodraco; species Gymnodraco acuticeps. The sequence continues at coordinate 1,734,411 of NW_022991444.1, read as the reverse complement.
CACACACAATTATGGCAGAAGCAAAAAAGCCCAAAATATATAATTTTAACTCCGAGTGGGAGGATGATTATTTTTGTATCTATTCCAATTCAAAGTCCATCTGTCTCATCTGCAATGCGAGCGTGGCTTTATCGAAGAAGGGTCATTTAGGAGCGGCATTTCAAAACAGTGCACAAACGCTACGAGACGGAATTCCCTCCTAATTCTGCCCTACGCTCCCAAAAGGGGAGGGGCCTGAAAGGACAGCTAAATGCACAGCAGTCCATTTTCACCAGGCCCAACAACAAGAGCAAGGCTGCTACCATAGCATATTATCGTGTCAGTCACGTTCTTGCGAAACACATTAAGTCTTTCAAAGACGGCGAAGTTGTGAAAGAAGCATTCCTGGAGGCTGCCGACGCGCTTTTTGGGGACAGTAAAAATAACAGAAGCATTTCAACAGGTTTTTGATATAATAAAAACTCAAGTTAGATACCGTTATTAATCTGCTGTAAGTTTTAGTTTGTTTGAACTTATTCATTATAATTATTGTACAAAATGGTATAAGAATGCAAACTTAAATTGATTATAGTCTATTATCAATTCAGGTTAAGAAACTAGAGTTGCTTGCATCCTATTTTAAAAGGCATTTCTTTTTATAATCTACTAAAATGCAACAAAAAAAGGGTTTGATTCTATTAATTTTGTCTTTTTTATTGCACTTTGGCAGCAGATTCCTGTGTAGCTTCAGATCTGAGTTGTCTTATTAGTAAGCCTAATTTATACTTTTGTAGCAACACTATTTTTATATAATGGCAAAGAAAGGGTTCAGAGTCTTTTCTTTTCTTCCTGTGTCATATGTGGCAGCACTGTTCAATGTTTCTTGAAAACATTACCCACTGTAGTGACGTGTGAATAAACTCCAACTCCGTATCAACAACACTGTTGTGTAACTTCAGTTAAATACTTGTATGTGTGTAGATTAGAAAGAGGTAAAATAAAGGATCTGCAGTATTTTATGAAGTATTCATCGTACAAAGGTCAGTTTTATACAAGTAGAAGTGTACTATTTGCCTGGTAGTAGGCTGTCAGTAATGGCTACGCCTCTCTATTTGGACTGGTAGATCTCGGCTGACTGGCAAATTTAAAAGTAGCTCTCGGTTCAAAAAAGGTTGGGCACCCCTGGGTTAGACTAATGCAAACATCCTTGGGGAAGGTCTGTGCTCTCCAAGTACCCAACTTTTATTAAACTTGTTTTCGCTTCATTTCTTTATAACGAATGATTCTTCGTAGAGTGAGACACACAATTGTTGTTTAGTGTTTCTTAAAATAAACCTGGTGAACTGGCATTGGACGCTAAACAATTCCAGAAACAGCCAAGTCAAAAAGGCCTTGTGAGTGTATACTGAAAACCCAGCACGAGAACAATTTCCCCAGGGATTCTAGGTTACTCATGTCAATAATCGTGGCTTCACGTTAATAAGCCTGCATGTTTTCATTGTGGTTCACTGCCAACTGGATCAAAGAAATGAGGCAGACTTACTGACTGCCATGTTCAAACCGGTCAAACAAACCATCTAAATGATTTCCTCCTCATGCTGCTGCAGCTGCTGAATTTGGAGCAAACGCACAGAATCATGGTTTTTCTCTGCCTAAGGGCCAAGGTCCTTTACTAAATTATAGAGTGTGTTCAGAACAGTAGCTATCTCCTCTCCAGATCTAATAAAACAGTAAGTGAGCAGCCACACAAAGGCTTGGAATAATTCAGCAGAAAAGCATGTATCTGTCAGTTTGAAGGAAAAGGTCATTTAAAGCCACTTTTTAGGTTCAATACCAACTTTCTGTACAAATCTCACAGAGAATAAGATCACCTTTTCCCGTCGAGCAATCATTTAACATTACATTTTATTTAGTTGACATTTTTGTGCAATTACCATAAATTAAACCAAATTCAAAAACACAAGAAAAAAGTGCAGGTATATTGCCTACAAATAAGCCAAGCTATTGTAGGTGCTGGTGCATCAGATTCAAATGGGCTAAACTATGTATGCACTATTTTTTGTATTTATTTAATGGCCAAGGTAAAAAAGGACACTGGTGGGTTTTCAGTTTGCATTGTAGGATACGTAAAATGTATTCTGGGTCGTAATTGTATCCGAAACAATGTTAAAGGCCTTGAAATCAGCATTGCTTCAAAATCAATCATATCAATAAAATTGGCGTGGTAGATTTGTTTTCAGTTGCCACATAAATCCAGGCAAAGTCGTGAACTTTGATCTGTGAAGTTAGGCCGTTGAATATCAGACTTTGACAGTCCAAAATGACTACAAGTGTAGACATTTAAAGTGATGTCAATGCATTAGGGCAATATCAGTATTCTCTTCTTAGGTTGTATCACCTATTAACAGACCACATATGTTTTTTCCTTGAGATATTACCAGTTCTTGCATACAGTCTGATATGCAGAGAACAGCATGCCGATTAATTAAGAGGAAAAAAATACCCACACATGGGTTTACTCACAAGGCTTTTAAGTACACCAGTGGCCAGCTTTATCTGCCGACTTCATACTGGGTGGCAGGCAGACTGGCTCTTGTGGCATTATGGTTTAATCTTCAACCTTATTACATTGCCTTAGCCTTTTATTAAACAGTGGGAGACTTAAGAGGATTTTACTTTCACTTACATCATAACATAAAAGTCAGAACTACAGAGTGAGCTGATTCCCAAGTGTGAATACTTTGCGAATCTGCTTAAATTACAAGAAACCAAAAAGAGGTGGGAAAGAAGCATAGCAGATCGATTCCATAAATGTAGGATATGAAAGCATCCTACACCGGAGGTAAAAGAGTAAACCTTAATATCTTTTTGGGTTCTCCATGAGAAATATATACAAATATATAACAATACGTATTGAATGTTGAATTCACAGGAATAATTCAACAAAACTGTAAAAAACTAGGGCTCAGTAAATATTTAATTCAGCTATAAAATTCAAATAGTCATGGAAAACCCTTATTTATATTAGTGATTGTTTAAAACAGACAAGTAAACCACATGGTATGCGCTAATCAATGGGCTTATCAAGAGTCGCAGAAAGATGTGGCCCTCCAGGAAAATATCCTTTTCTTGAATAGCCTAGGGCGATATATAACCCATCCACTGTCTACCAAGATCTAATCTGACACTCCGCTTCACTGCTGATAAACCTGAGGATGAGCCCCCCCGTACAATAGTAAGCCCCTACAGACAATAGAAGGAGAAAGCTGACTTAGCGGTAGCCTCTAGACCTGGTCTACAAACAGGTAAATCCCAAAATCCATTAGCTTGATTGACAGCATGGTGCAGCAGTTGAATCAGGTTTGTTTGATCAATCAATTCCCACAATGTTATCTTAACAAGTGCAAATGATATTGATCAATTCATTGACTACTGGTGATTCCTTGCTAACAGAAGCAGTTAATTCAAGCCCATCTTGAAAACTAACAATGCAACCTATCAAAAGCCAGTGGGGGTGTAACTTTCAGGATTACATTTCAGGGCATTAAGTGACAGTTGCCAGTACCACCAAAGCCGCAACTCACACCAGAAAAAACCCTCAGACAAATGCAGAGGCATTTCTTCAAGAAAGGGAACGCTCCACCTGTGAGTCGGGCAGATGGCTAGCATAGCTGTACTGGGTCGAAAGGCAACTGTCCAGAGGCCTGCTGCTGGGAGTCAGGGGCAACAGCTTAGGGGGAGGTGGGTTTATGTTTCTGGCTACAGGCAACTGGGCCCACATAGGAACTGTCTGGCAGTCAGAGGCTCAAATGTAGACAGAAGGGGAACAGACAGAACGGGAAGCCCTCATTCCAATTAATAAATGTTTGTTAATTTGGTGTAAGTGTACTAATCAATGAGCCCAACGCGTCCTCATACCTTGAGGGCAGTATAGGTTGTTTGCAAAGGACTCCGGAAACGGTTGTGAAACTGCAGTTTGTAAAACGTGGTTATTGGTTAACCTTGTAAATAAACCCAAACTACTTGGTTGGATGTACGAAGAGATCTAGTTTTGGGCTAATATACATTTTACTCATCCATCCATCCTCCTTATGCGTCATTTGTCCCTTTTTATACTTCGTCATCAAATTTCCTACTTTCTGTCCATCATCTTTTTTACGTCTACCAGAGGTCGGATCCTGACACTAAACATACATATGGGTCATAATTAGCCACTTTTTAGGGCCATTTTTAGGGGCGAGGGTTGTCTGAATCAGCTCATAGTCACCAGCAGTGAATGCAGGGTTATCAGTGATATTGTTTTTGTGAAGCATTTGTGGAATTACCCCGAGTAGTTGAATCCAGATCAGAGACAAAGCTCAATTCTGCAGTCGGAATTTGTCCTAAAAAACTGTCTTGCACACAACTAGTTGATGTAAATAACCAGCTAAGTAATATAGTGCACACAAGCGTAAAGGTCCCCATACAGGGATACATTAATTGAACTTGTGTTGAAAAATAACATCTGATCAAATGGTCAGTCATTGTGTGAAACAACTCAAATTAAACATTGCATTATCCAAATAACCAAGCTCGAGATTGTATTCCAGTTATTTAGATGTTGCAAAGACTTACCTTACTGAATACACAAAAGGAACATATATATTCTGATGCTTTAGTTAACATGGCCTGAGGCAGTGAAGTAAAAGCAGCTGGGGTGTAAGGTTGTGTCTACAGGCTGGGCCCTCCTGGGAGCTGGGTAAGGGGAAAGAGGCTGGTGGTACACAACTGTCCCTGGCTGAGAGCTGCCTCGCAACAATAAAGAACCACACCCTCTGGATTTAATATGGCGTGAGTAATTTCCAAAGAAGGATGTCATTACTGAAATACGGTAATAGATGCTTACTTTTTACATCATAATGGCTAATCTTGCTGAATTACAGTAAATGGTTTCATTGACATTTGGGATGTTGCTCATTTTCAAATCATTCTGTTTGAGTTTAAACACTTTATTATGTAACTGCGTGTTTGTATTTGAAATGTGTCTTTTCTCAAGTGAAGTTGTCACGCATAACTGTTTAGCATTATCAATGTCTCAGTGTTCAGAAATGGGCTAAGAAAGGCAATTTCCCAATTATAGAACATATCCTAAATGTGTCCTTGTTACTGCTACAGGTAAGTCTACTCCAAAAAAAAAAATACATAGACCAATCAGGAGTCACTCATTTCCCATCTCACCAAATGTGTGAGGGACGAGAGATTCTATTTTCCCAAACAAATCCCAAGAACAAACATATACATTTTGAATCTTAACAATCATCCCTAATAATATTCATTTCAATGAAAATGTTAATAAAAGTTCCCTTATCCAATATCAGTCAAAATATACAAATTAACTCCAAATCAGTCAACCCTGAAAATGTAATTTCTAAATCAACATTCATTCATTACAACACACTTGATTTGCCAGGTTTTAAACAAGGGTCTGGTGATTGTGTGTAAATTAAGCGGATCATATCCAATTCACGAATTATACATATCCCGAAAAAAGACCACAACTTGATTACAGCTTGACAACAATGTTTTCCAATTGACTTTGCCCAACGAGAAAGTAAACTTTTACGAGTGAGTGAATTCAAAAGGACATGAGGACATATGTGTCATGATAAATCTGCTTTTCTTGATAAAACGGTCTCCTTCCTCCTCACCTCTGTCTAAGAGTGTGTATGGTAAGAAGGATGAGAGGAATGAGGGGATTTCCTTTTAAGTACATTGGATAGACGCTTGTTGCTAATGAAAATAAGTATTTATTAAGCTGCCAATTTACCCATCAGCCAAACTCCCTCGAGGGCTTTTGGAGGCCTCAGATCCAATCTACCAAGCAGATAGCCGGCATATCTTAACTAGGGTCAACCTTTTATGAAGTATTTTCTAGTATGTCTGGGAAAAAAAGAAAGTTGCGTGCTGAGCAGAGGGAAATATGGGTTTAGGGCTTGCACAATGCCGTTCATTTTCCCTTATCTTCCCAAGGATGCCTGTGGCTTCAGTGGTGCCCCAGCAAGTGTTCTCTGCAATCTCCACTCCCACACCCCATTTAAACTCAAACACACACACACACGCAGAAGAATGTACCATGAGGGTCCACCAGCTGTTGCAGTAGCCGATATGGGGAACGCCCAAAATACTTCTATCATCAAAATGTTGGCATGCGCATTCTCTCAAAGTTACACACCTAAGATCCACATGGCTTGTTATACACTCCATTATTCTGTTCAAGATGCCTTATCGTATGCTTATAAAATCCAGAGGTGGTAAATAACTACATACATTTACTCAAGTACTGTACAATTTTGAGATACTTGTACTTAACTTGAGTATTTCCATGTTTTGCTACGTTGTACTTCTACTCCACTACAATTCAGTGATAAATCCTGTACTTATACTCCACTACATTTATTTTGTACCTTTACTTTACAGATTTGGAATAATAATGTGAAATATAATCAACACTTAAATAAGACTTTAATCACAGCTACAGTCAAGTATACAAAGTCATTCAAACTAGCTGCACCTTCACCAGCTTTGAGAACACTTTAATGATCAATCATTATAAAAACATATCATATATATTATTCTGAAATGGACCAATCTGCATAATTTGACAAGTGTATTGGACACTCATCGTATCCCATCATCCTGACAATGCATCACCCAGGTGACGAAATTCTAGTTTGACAAAATACAAAAAATATATATACTACAACCTACTACGGTATGTGACACCTGAGACGAAGAGATTAGAAAGCATGCTGAGGAGGGTTCACTTGGCGTCTGATTTCAAAAGCATAAACACTCCCTTTTCCTTTAATGTTCCCACTCATTTCCATTTCTCACGCTGTGGAGAAGCAAACTACTTAACCTACGGTGTGACCGACACTTGGCGCCCGTAAATCACATCACCCTGTCCTCGCCGCATACGTGCCCAGCAGTCTCACTTTTTATGATTCACAGACAGTGCTGGAAAATAGTGGTTTCAGCTGCAGAGCATCGCTTTTCAATGACCAGCTGCAGCTGAAGTGGCCTTCGACCCATTCACCCTCTGCGTGTGTTTGAGAGGATCGAGGTCCGGATAGTAGACCAAACCACTTCCTGCGTGCCCCTTAATGAGAATAATCAGCCCATAGTTTGATTTCAATAGCGCTGCACGCAGTGATGGCAACGGCCCTGCAATGTTGTTTTGGCTTTACAAGCAGATTATCTCTGGCTCACATGGAACCCCAAAACTGACTGATGTTGTAAAAGGTTACCAGACAAGTCAAACATATTACTGAAGACATCAACGGACAACAAAGGCTTGCATAGCCTTTTCCATAAGTATAGAAATAATGCTTGTATACAGAACGTAATTTGATACGCTCCAAACATTAATGGGTTCTATCTTGGCCAGTAGGGATACTCAGATCGATCGGCCGCCGATAGATATCGGCCGATACTCACTCTCTACTGATCGATCGGTGCTCTCTAAAAATGCCGATCCAGGGTTTCCCACACATAGACTATACTTGGGCGGGCCGCCCAGGTATGTTAACGGCCGCCCAAGTATATTTCGCAACCCATTTAGTTTTTTTTTTGTTTGGTTTTTTTATACGTTTTTTTTTTAATAAGTTTTTGTATTCGTCCGTGACCACGACGCCATCTGCGATCGATTAACTTGTGGACAATGATCCCTCGCTCCCTTGCTCTGATCTCGCCTCCTTCTGGCCTGTTAAGTGGCCTGCCTCACACAGGGTGACTGGCTGTCCACAAAAAAAAAAAGTTTTAACAACATGTTTATTTATTGACTTTTCATTCCTGTATAATCATTTTGCACAAAGATGGCACTGTTTGTCAGAGAACTTCATCCTTCTGGGATTTCATGAAGAACAGCTCCAACACCTGTGTGTATGAGAACGCCTCTGGTGCTGGTCCATTAACTGCCAGTGTTTCCCACAGATCTGAAATATACTTGGGGGGGGTGGTGGTAGCAAGGGAGGGGGGGGGGGGGGGTTGAGGTGGAGTGCATCAACATTAACATTAACCTTTCTGTTGGTCGCTTGTTAGCAGACCCTTAACGCGATGGCAGAGCGAACAGGTACAGGCAGGGTCCATAATGATAGCCCTATAGTTTAAATCTACTACCCACACACGAACATATGGAAATGAGTTACTATTTAAAAAATAATTATGTATTTATAAATGTATTTAGGAACCTATCCATGTGATTTTTAGTGGGGGTCGACCTCAAATCCTCTAAGGGGGTCCAGGGGCATGCCCCCCCGGTAAGATTTTATTTTGGAGTTAAATGCATCAATCTGGTGCATTTTGAGGGGAAAATAAAGAGACTAGATCTATGGAAACACCTATATTAAACAGAACTGTATACATTTCAATAATCATAAAATCATGGCCATAACCAATAACATACCATTTCCAATATGAAAAAAACTGAAACTTGTTTATTAATTTATTTTTGGTTCATTTATAGTTGTGAGTGTGTCTGTGCTCCTGAATCAGCCTCTCCTGTCTCCCTCCTCTCCCCCCAGCACCTCTTTGAGGCAGCAGCAAAGACTAGTTTTCTCTCAACAAGTTTCAGGGTTTCCCACACATAGACTATACTTGGGCGGGCCGCCCAGGTATATTAACGGCCGCCCAAGTATATTTCGCGACCCATTCAGGTTTGTTTTTTTTTAAATAATTTTTTTTTCTTTTTCATCCGTGACCACGACGCCATCTGCGATGGTGGACAATGATCCCTCGCTCTACGCCTCCTGTACCCAGTCCCGGACTGGCCATCGGGAGGACCGGGGGGTTTCCCGATGGCCTGGCCTGTTAAGTGGCATGCCTCACACCAGAGATGGAGTATTCGAGTCCTGGACTCATACTCGAGTCGGACTCGAGTGCCGATTTTCGGGACTCGTGACTCGACTCGGACTCGCGCACTGATTGACGCGACTCGGACTCGTGAATTTCCCCCCCCACGATGACTCGGACTCGACTTGTACATTGACGCTCCTACTTGGACTCGAGCAAGTTTTCTCTGGAGTCTGATGTCCTCTATCCTGGCTTGTGCACCTGTGAGGCGAGTTCACGGACTGGCCCCCGCTGTTCCAGTCTAAACATGTCTAGGACACACCCCGCATCATGCTGTATGCTTTCACACATTCTGCTTCCACATTGGAAAAGAGCAGCGCAAAATGCTTGTTATGTTATGTGGAAACAAGATTGAAGAGAAGGCTCCGTAACACATTACTCTAAGGATCGAGTTCAGACATACAGTATAGGCTGTGTTGAACACTATCATCAGAGTAACGTGATCTAATCAATAAATAAAGATTCAGCCGATAACACGAAAGCACATGGCTACTTAACATGCAGAATGATGTCATTTTGCATGCTAAGTAGACATGTGCTTTCTGGGGCTTAATCTTTATCAGTAAACTGATTTAACTGGTAAAAGTTCCTTCAAAATAAGAGTCCCGATCTTATTACTATCAAAATAAAAGTGCAAAACGAAAACTTTACCAAAGGAAAATATTGGCATACACATATAATCACTTCTCCAAAAGTTAACTCATTTTAAATATAGTTGGACATATTAAAAGGTAATTTACAATAATAATATTAATATTAGTAATAAGCTTTATATTTGTATCGCACCTATTACAAGAATTGTAGCCAAACTCGCTTCACAGCAGTTCAATAGACAGATTAGTATAACATGACAGGATAAAAGCAATGTGGAGGAGCAGCTACATTTCAACACATATATCTACGAAGATTAATACATGAAGACTTGTGACTTGGTCTCTGTGTGTCATTCAAGCTCGGGATAACCTCAGCTCAGATGAGGTAAAGGACTCTTGAGTGTTTAGATAGTTAACTTAGTCTAAGTTCTCAGTGGGTCTCAAACAGTTTGGTCACCATTTATGTAAACACATATTTCCATTTGAGCGGTAGTGATTAGTAAAATATGCATGAATACAAAATAAAAAGTTAAATAGGTGAAAAAAGGTAAGATACACTTTTAAAACTTGTTGAGAGCTAAAACTAGTCTTTGCTGCTGCCTCAAAGAGGAGGGGGGGAGAGGAGGGAGACAGGAGAGGCTGATTCAGGAGCACAGACACTCACAACTATAAATGAACCAAAAATAAATAAATAAACAAGTGTCAGTGTTTTTTTCATATTGGAAATGGGATGTTATTGGTTATGGCCATGTTCTTATGATTATTGAAATGTATATAGTTATGTTTCATAGGTGTTCCCATAGATCTAGTCTCTTTATTTTCCCCTCAAAGTGCACCACATTGATGCATTTAACTCCATCATTTAAAAAAAATATCTTACCGGGGGAGCATGCTCCCGGACCCCCCTAGAGGATTTGAGGCCCATCCCTACTTAAAATCACATGGATAGGTTCCTAAATACATTTACCATTTTTTTTTAAATAGTAACCCATGTCCATGTGTTTATTTGTGGGTAGTAGATTTAAACTATAGGGCTATCACTATGGGCCCTGCCTGTACCTGTTCGCTCTGCCATCGCGTGAAGGGTCTGCTAACAAGCGACCAACAGAAAGGTTCATGTTGTTATGATTCTGTTTTCTTCAAGTTGTATTTTGTTGGTCGAACGCACTTATTGTAAGTCGCTTTGGATAAAAGCGTCAGCTAAATGCAATGTAATGTAATGTTGTTGCACGTCACAAAGGCACATCACCTCGACCCCCCCCCCCCCCCCGCTACCACCACCCCCCCAAGTATATTTCAGATCTGTTGGAAACACTGCCTACTGTATACAAAATGTCATTGATAACAGAATTGAGTCTAGGTCAAGACACACAACTTGAAGATTAACTTAATGTTGTATATAGAACCTGTGTAAGTAAACCATCTAGCTAACGGTGTTGACCTAAGGCCCATAAGGAGTATTAAAAAGGGTATGAAAATAAAAGCTTTATGTTCCATTCTAATTATTTAGCAACCAGTGTAACTCATAGGTTTGTTCTAGTTGTATTTTTGATTGACAGATTGAACATGTCTCTGATAGTGCTATAAACCCACACACTTTCATTCATCCCCCACAGTCAAGTGTGGGTAATGTGATACTGGGCTTCTGGAACAGACCCTTAGCAAGCAGATGGCCAGACATTCAAAATATCTGGATGCTTTTGGGACCCCAAGCAAAACCAGAGAAAAGAGGAAAATGAGGTTAAAGGCTTCACTATCGAACCACAAGAATCTTAACATGGGCTGTATATGAAATATGCTCCCAAAACATTTAAGAAAGGATAGTTTGGATTGTTTGAAATGGGGTTGTATGAGTTAGTTATCCGTAGTGAGTGTATTCCCTACAGTAGAGCATTGTACTGCTGTGGAAGGAGCAGCATATTTGAGAAACCTTAAATTCAGACGAGTTTTAGACGAGTTACTGAGGCCATCAGAATTGTTTGACAAAACAGTGATCTGCGAGGTAAAATTAATGTTTTTGTCAATTGAGTGTGGAGGCTTTAAAGAGAGCATAGATAGATCCAGCTTGAGTTCCCCTTAGGATGGAGCTCTTTTAATGCAAGGTAAAGCGGGTAGCATTGTAACACTTAGTACACTTAAACTGGGATTGTTTTTTTTTAAGTGCGGGCCTTCCTTTTAGGTGTGTTTTGCTGTTGCCCCTGTCCACACCAGTACATTGCTTATCTTCTATGCTGTACACTACCTATATTATAAAGCATTTCAACGTTTCTCTGCAAAGTCTAGGGGTGAGGTGTAACTGGAAAGGCTCGGAGTGTATCATTAAAGCAAGACAAAAGAGGGACAAATTCATCCTTGTCCATCATCACCAGCCATCAATGACAGAGATCCCTGAGAACGATCACATATCTAAAAGCCACTGATTGAACTCTAATGCCAAGTTCAATAAACAATGTCAAAGCAGATCACTTGTTTCCAACATCAAGTGATAAACAGGCAGCTGTGTGTGTCCAGCAGAATGCTAGCAGGTGAACAAGGCATTTGACATGTGGCTCACACACACATTCCGACATCAGCTGACAAAAGCGTGTGTGCATGGTGTGTGTGAGACCAGTGCTCTCTGTAGTCAGGAGCTACTGTATGCCCATTGTCGGGAGCAGTCTAGTCTGAGTGTGTCTGATGTTTGGCTGTAAAATCAAAGCAAGTGTATTCAAATGTCCTGCACCCACCTACACAATTATAATTAAAAAAAGATCTGCCATTTCAGACCTTCAAATAATGAATTAACACTTTGTGATATGAAATACAATTTGATATTGAATGTAACAACATGCATCACACAAGGGGGCGTCTTCATAGTCTATTAAAACGAATAATCTGTTTTAGTCGATATTTCATTGGTTTATTAGTCATTTTCAATGTGTTTTATGTTAAATGACCTATTCCAAAAAAATAAATGAGCACTAAAGTAAAAGCAAGATTTAAAATGTTACTTTTGCATGATTCTTTGTGGAAAACTCACGTTTACAGAACTACGTTTGTCTAATATTCGACGTTTTAATGAATGAAAAGTTTGTCGACTACAATTTTCGCTGGTGGTAGAAAGCCTAAGTAGGGTAGGCAATTTAAGGGTCTTGTTTAACTGAAGAAAAGTATTTTACCCCAACAAGTAACAGCTTTTATTCACGCTTATTTCTGTTTGACCTTATCCTCTTAATACATGTACTGCCTCGAACTTACCTGTAAGGTCAATGAAGTGTGCGAATCAGCCGTCCATGATGTTGATTCAAACAGAGCCTCGCATCCACGCTTACAAGTATCTGATGGGTTCCAGCTCCTTACCGCACGATTTTGTTGGTTTTCCCTTAAAACCCGGCGGAAAGGTACGGGGGGAGTAACTTCTCTAAAAGTACAAACAAACTCCGGGTCCAGAAAGTGTGCTGTGCTCTCCCCTCAGTACCTTTCACTCTCGCTCAGGACAGACAGGTCTTTCCTTCTGAGAAGCTTCAACATCAGAGAGCAGCGGACAGCCGCGCCAAGACACACGGAGTCAGACAGGGTGGGACAGGAAGTGCGAGGGTGCTGGCTTCAAAATAAAACAACAAACAATGTCGCACCTGAAACGGTAAAAAATTAGGCTATGTATTTGTAAGTGGTGTCCACATCCCCCCTGTGGCACTGGCCCCCCCTTCGAAAGAAGACCATGATAACACCTTTTTTTTCTCCTATATTTTTCAAGAAGCAGATCATGGCACTGTTGGCACAGTATCAGGTTTATTTTGTGTCTTTGTTCCTTATTTTTGGTTCCCCTTTTTTTGTATTGCATGTATAACCATACTAATGTAATGCCCAAGTACTTCAAAAATGTACTTATGTACAGTACTTAAATGCATGCACTTTATTGCTATCCACCACTGGATAATTAAGTATTATTATTATCACTGCACCTTTATGACTCAAACATGTAACCCAACTTTTATTTTGAAAATGCTGCTCAGACGTGTTCCGTTACATCTGCTGGCTTGACCCAGTTTCTAGGTGGTCGGTCTACTCGGGATTCATTGTGGAGACATTAACGCTATTACAAATCATTATAATACATAACTCTGTTATGGTGGTCACAGTGTAAAGTGCTCTTCAACTATACACATAATAAACAATGGATACTGTTTGATAGTATTTCTGATCAGTCTGTTTTCCCCTCCCAGTGTGGATGGGTGTGTATGATTGACCACATGTCAAATTCTGATGATCATGATGTTTTTTTAACAACCAAATCAGAGAACATACTAATTTAATTCCATACAGCACACTGCATGCTGTTTTTAACTGAAGCCATTTCCCATTGATAGTCATTGTTTACTTATGTGGCAAACAGATACAAATATATGTTATTTTTGTTGTATTTGACTGATTTACTTCAGCTTTGAAATCCTTGGAGATGAAAATGAACAATGATTTCAGACTGACTCTCCTCCTTGTCTAGTTTAGCAGAATGACTTGAGGCTGCCCTCTGCTGGTCAATAAAAGTACATATATGTTTACAGTTTACAGAGACACAAGGATAAAAAAACATATATTTTACAAATTAATTAAACAACAAAAAAACGTGAAAACAGCCCGGGTATTCATTTAGACCTACCTTTACCACACCCACTAGCTACTTTATTAGATACACCAGTACAGTTTAGTGTAACTCAATATAAATGCCAGTCTACTATATTATTCCCATAATATGCAGGGTTCTGTATTTCAGTATTTCAGTTCTGTATTAGTTAGCTTAATTCTGACCTCTGTTTTTGTGCTAATGGATATATCCTCATACCAGTCAGGGGTGGACAATCCCACAGTCTGATATGTAGATATAACATTGTATGGGAGCAGGGGCGGTTCTAGGGGGGGGGGGGGGGGGGCAGTTACCCCCTAACACTGACCTCTGACCCCCCTGTGGCCCCCCTAAAAATGAAAAATGTATGATTTATTACACGATTTATTGAATGACGGAATAGGCGGAACTAACGTTATTCGTCATTCTAGTCGGACCCATTAGAGCGGTGCACTCAGGACCCATTAGAGCGGTGCACTCAGGACCCATTAGAGCGGTGCACTCACTTTCACTGTCCGGCTGAAGCACGCGAAAAACAAACACTTTTCATCTCAGATCATCAGAGGCTGTTGCATCCAAGAAAGACTGATTGAAACCTACGTTTTGAGAGACTACCACGATAATTGAAGGTGAGTTAAACTATTGTATCCGTGTAATTGTAGATGTTCATTGCCTTTATTTTTATATGAATATGATATGGTGTTAGTGCAAAAATTGTACTATAACTTAAGCTGAAGCTAACAGTAATAACTATAAGATATATCTGAAATAAATAAGTGTACTGAAACAAATACCAATAACTGTATTGCATTGTTTTCTTATGCACAATTACTTCATACTGTCTAGTTCTCTTTTTCGTCCTGCATTTATTGTGCCCCCCTCAGAAAATAACTGGCCCCCCAGTGGCCCCCCCAGTCAAATTGGTCTAGAACCGCCACTGTATGGGAGTGGCGAACGAAGACAATAGGAGGGTTAAATGAAACATTGAGTTACTCGTACTTTCCTTGATTATATTTTTACATTATGCTACTATATAAATGTACACCACTACATTTTGAAGGCAGATGTTGTGCTTTCTACAACGCTACATTTATTTTCCAGACTTAGTTACAACTCACTTTGCAGATATAAGTTATTTATAGAAAATATGAATCGACAGATACATAGCCTAATAATATTGAAGTGTAAGATACCAAGCGGTAGAGTCATTTCAATAAACCCCACCTTTACCAAATGCAAAATTCAAATGATGAACACATTAATAGCATTAATAGTTATAATATGTAATTTTTAAATAGTTGGTGCTTAAATGGGCTATTCTGCATAGTGAGTACATTTTTACTTTTATTCCTCAATATGTTGATGCTAATACTTTTTCACTTCTACAGTACAGTTTTGAATGCACAACTTTTACTAATAAGTAACAGTGAGTGTATTTTACATAATGTATAAGTCATATTCTTAGTACTTTTACCACCTCTGATTTGTGGTCACGATTATTAAATGCCTGCCCAGTTTTTGATAAAAAGAAACAGTCACCATTAAATACTTTTCTACAAATAAGGTTTTGATAAAATCAGAGAAAAAATATAATATTTTAAATATTGCTTGATTTTTTTAGGCTGTAATTCCCACACACATATTTAACGCATAGTGGATCTAAAATCCTAGCAGGCCCTTTTTTTGTATTCAAGAAAATATAAAGTGTATGAACATTATTACTTATATACACATACAAAGTTGACACCAGGGGAACAGAGCTACACATACAACGTTTAAATAAAAAGCTAAATAAATATTACAAAATGCAAAAAGAAAGAAAGAGAAGAAAGAAAGAAAGAAAGAAAGAAAGAAAGAAAGAAAGAAAGAAAGAAAGAAAGAAAGAAAGAAAGAAAGAAAGAAAGAAAGAAAGAAAGAGAAAAAGAAAGAAAATAATAGTAATAAATAAAATAAAAGGTCATGTTAAAAAATACAATATAATACAAATCTGGTTTTGGTTGCCTTCTGATTCCTAGTAATGTTGTAATTCTCAGTGTTTCAACATGTTTTTGACACACACTGTCGGGAATGACAGCTCACCACGTGACAGGTTGTTGTGCAGGAATGGGGGCGTTTCCCTGTTCTGCTCTTACCTTTCCTGCAAGGCTCACCTGTGGGGTTCAAACTCCAGATCTGTACAAACGTCTTGTGATTTAAATCCCGACTGGCTGTCAAAAGGAACCAGCACCATGGAGTCTCCAGGGAAGGACTCCCCCGTCAGAAGCGGCTATCACAGACTGGAGGTCCAGAAAACCACGTGGGACGTCCCGGACAAATACACCTCGCTGCGGTCGATCGGCTCCGGAGCTTACGGGACAGTGTGGTGAGTTTACCCCGGGATGGGTGCACCACCTCGGCTGCACTGCAGAGGAAGGTGCCGCACAGTAAATGTCAGTTGTTGACAGAATATGATATATATTTGTATATTTTACTCCAATAATACTACATGCTTATCATGTCGTATATTCTTAAAGGTCCCATTAATGCCTAAGGCATTACAAATACATATATAATAATAATTATTATTATAATAATAATACACTTAATTAAGCGTTTATGTAAGTACTCATTACGCAAGAATATACAAAAACACTAGATGCAATAATTTTTTTGGGAAAAATACAAAAACTGTAAAACAGAAAACAGTAAGAATGTTAGGCAGATGTCATGGGGGGAGAATTGAACAGAAAAAAGCAAAGCCTGAAGAAGTGGGTTTAAAGTGTATTAGTAAATGGTGAAAGGTGCTTGGTTGCTGGCCACTATCAGTATTTAAATGTTTGCCATTGCAAGTGATTTTCTTCGTGTAAATCCTAAGTCTGCATTCCGATCCCAGAGCTGCAAGAGGCCGAGACATTTCTTTGACATCTGCTAACAGAAGCACTATTGTCCGCCTGAGGCGAGGCAGCAAGTCAATGCAGGTCCTCCGATACGACAGGAATCTCCTGAAGGAATCCAAGATACCACAGACACAGGACTATCTAATGATAAGCCACTGACAGACAAGACGTGATTACTGATAGTATCTTGTTTGGCAATTATATACCAAATATATTATATGGGGCCCAATTTTCAAGTTGGAGATATTACTTAGTACTTAGTTTATTTTTCTATAAGAACTACAAACATTGTTTTAAAAGTTCCAATAACATGTCTGATAGCATCTCCAGGATAAATATAAACTTCAAAAACCCCATAACAAATCATTCTTAGTGTTTTAAACTGTTGTTCAACCAATTACAAAAATGAGTTAAGTTGAATGTTTAACATCTACTGTATATTGTATTGCTTGTTGAGTCTGGAAACAAATACCCTGCATCAAACAATAAATATTGTGTACATGGAAATGTATAAGACTTGGCACAAATTCTATTTTTCTTGTTGAAGTAATTGTATTGATTTCAGTTCTTCACGTTAAATCAAAACAATATTTTTCTCTTTTAAGGAAATAAACATAATGTTTTTATCTCATTACAAAAATAACTGTTTCTCAACACAAATCGAATTGTATCTACGTGTTTATTACTTACATAAATAACACACAACCTCGTTTACAGGGTACCTGCAATGTTCCAATACAATTAGACTATTTCAAATGAGGGAAAAAATGGTTTGCTGTTTAAAAAAAAAAATTACTTTAACATTATGACACTGTTATTCTGAAATGATCATTCCTATCCTTCAAAGCCAGTGGTGTAGAGTAACTAAGTACATTTACCCAAGTTCTGAACTTTCCCTCCATGTATTTAATCCCTTTAGTTACTTCACAGATGTGGATGAATGATGACATCTAATCAAGTGTTAAATCAGACTTTAGTTCCACCTGGAGTAAATTCTCAAGCTACCCTGCAGTATACAAAGTCATTCAAACTAGCTGCACCTTTACCAGCTTTGAGAACACTGAGAATACTTTTGTACTTTTATTTGAGTAACATTTTGTTTGCAGGAATTTTACTTGTAACAGAGTATTCCTACACTCTTATACTTCTACTTTTACTTAAGTAAGAGTATTTGTTTGACCTTTGCATTTAGCAATAAGAAAAATGTGAAATACTTCCTGATCCTTTTCTGTTTATATGTTTCCAAACGTAGGGCAAACGTACTGTAGGGTAAGGTCATTTTGTATTCTGTCAGACCATGAGGGGCATTCAGCAATGTTTTATGTCATTTGAAGACGAAACAATCGATGAATTGCAATCAATCAAAGAATATACAATTCCAATAGTGGATATATGCAGCCCTAGATTATGTTTCTCACACTGTGTATTCTTACTCTGTGTTTGATTCCACATCAGTTCTGCCCTTGACCAGAAGACCAAGGAGAAGGTGGCCATCAAGAAGCTGTACCGACCGTTCCAGTCCCTGATCCACGCCCAGCGAGCCTACAGGGAGCTCAGGCTGCTGCGACACATTCAGCACGAAAATGTAGGAACTTCACAAAAACAGGGATGTGGGATTTTTTAAGAGGGTGGTCACAGTAACATCAACAACTGAAGAAGGACCTACATGTGAATAGGCTTAGAATAAGAATATCACCATGCAGCCAGTCAATTAGTTAAAAGGTCACCTATTATGCAGAATCCACTTTTTCATGTCTTTTAAACATGTATGTCCTCTCTGTGTAAAGAGATTCTGAAAGTTTCAGGAACAAAGATTCTCTCTCTTTTTGTCCTGATCCATTTCTATAAAAACCTGTCTGAAAATGAGCTGATCTGATTTTGGCCACTTTGTGATGTCAAAACGATTTTTTTGTCTTGTGTAACCATTAGCCAATCACCAACCAAGGTAACCCCCCCCCCCCCACCTTATCACCTGAATGACCTTTAAGACAATTTATTTTATTTGTTTATAAAAGTCTATGATTAAATATGCAAATGAGGCATTCTTTAAATAATAATGTTCTAAATTGCATTGACTTTTTTACTTATTAGAGTCAAAAGTTGTTACCAAGGGAATTTGCATATACTGTACTGTATCTTCTTTTTGGATGAACTTTTAATGAATATTGTTCTTATCTCAACCTCTGTAAAAACATTTAGAATTGAAGTAGGAATGGCGTATGTTTTGGTATATGTTTCTGATCATAGTGTAGGTAAAAAACACATAATGGGTAAAAATAAATAACTGATTGATCTCACCATAAAACTGAGCCAGTTGAAAAACGAACATTAAGAGATTTTTTGTATTATTATTATTATTGCTTATATACAAATAAGGTTATATTTAATCACATTTTTGGTGTATTTAATAAAAAACTACAAATGGAAATAGACAATGTTTGTAAAAATAAATTAAGATAATGTTTTTTTGTTTTTTGCGCTCTCATTGACCAGTGCATGGTTTTTGTCTTACTGTAAGTGTCTCTTAATTAATATAGGATACAATCTGGTATAACAGCCGGCCAATGGCAAGAGACTCACTGTCATACCATGACTTGTTATCTAAGTGTGTTTGTTTAGTTCTACTCACTCAGAAAGGTCAACCCTAATGAGATTAGTTGATTTTGAGGATAAGCAAACTTTCTTGACCACTCAACAAGAAGAGCCCATACAGATCTCACCAGTCCTCCCTGAACAGCTGGTAGTGTTGTGTTTCATTGGAACCCTCATGATTCAGTGTTTTTGCTGAAAACCTTACTTAACCTCCATTTACTCGGCAGGTTTTTGGAAGTCAATAAATTAAATGAGTTTCAACTCTTTTACCACCACCAAAGAGGTTATGTAATTGATTTGATTTCTTTATATGTTTGTCAACAGGATCAAGAACAAACTACTTGCCAGATTTTTTCGGAACTTGGTATATTTACAAAATTGGCTAAGAAGGAACCCATTACACATCTGTATGGAACTCAATTAATGGGGAAAGACCATTATTTCTGCTCTATCATACCACCATCAGTTCTGCCTTCATCCTAGTGCCTTCATCCTAGTGCCTTTATAGTATAAGAGTTCATGAGTTTTACCTCGGCCAAAGAGGATATGCTATTGGTTTTGGTTTCTTTATCTGTTTGTGAGCAGGGTTGTGGAAAAACGACTGGCGCGATTGGTGTACCAAGGGGGAACCCATGTATTTGGACACATTTGGAAATGGCAAAATATCCCCCTTTCAGAGTCCCCTTCTAGTAAAAGTTGTGTTTACTTTGTCATAGAAAGACAAGTTAACATAAGACTTTCAATGCATTTTGTATCCTGTGTTGTTAGTTTCTGTGTTGGATTTAAAATCAATAGAAGGACTGCCATTTACAAATTGGCCCATACATCTTACATAGAAAATGATGTGACATTGGATGGAAAAGACTGTGATACTTAGAAAGAGAGTTGAAGGAGCCACAGCAATGTCAGTGCTGTAAACATGACACTTAAACCATTATGAAAACACTTCATTGCATTGACCTCTTCGCAAAAGTGTGTAAGCGTTTCCTACATGTGTATCACTGGACGTGTATATTAACGTCCTAACTGTTTTTCTCTTAAAGGTGATCTGCCTCCTCAACGTCTTCACACCCGACTCCACACCAGAAAAGTTCCAAACCTTGTGAGTCTGGATTCAGGAACTGCATACTTTTGCTCGTTGTCGCAGCTTGTCGAGACCCTGTGTGCAAGTGGGTGCAAGTGTGAAGAGTTCAAGTGAGGATGTGTGAGAGCAAGCTTGTTCATGTTTGCTGTGGTTGGTTTGTGCGGCTGTATTTCCTCTCCATAGCAATGAGCAGTGGTGGTTCTAGACTCATTTTACTTGGGGGGGCCGTGATGGGGCCAGTTGTATAATAAGAGGGGCCCATTATATGCGGGACAAAGACAGTGTTCATAACTTTTTTAGTTCAGTATAAAGTCGTAGTGCATAAAAACAACATAAAATACCATTATTGGTGTTTGATTTACTAACTGAGTTTGTGTCAATGACTTAGTTACAATTTTAATGTAATTACCTTTATGTAGTTACTTAGGCCCAAGATACAAAACATTAAAGCAGTTTGGGGTAGTAATTATTTATACAGCCAACTTTATTTTTTTAATTTCCTTCTGTTTGTTGGTATTTGTTTTTGTCACCAAACTTGTTTCAGTAATTTAGTTTCAATGTATTAAACTACATTACTGAGAAAAAAAAAACATCCCTGTTGACTTTGACCCAGGTTTGTCAGGGTAGAGCGAAGCAGACAGGACCCAAATGCAGATTTCACAGAATCTTCCTTTATTTCAAGGTAAACTAGAAAACAAACAGAACTCTTCCCCGTGAACACAGTCAAGACAAACAAGGAACTAACAAAGACAGACAGAAAAACCAGAACTGAAATACACACAAGACTAATCAAAGAAACAAGAGACAGGTGAGGAGGGAGGAGAAAACACAGGTGAAGGTGAACACAATCGGGTAATCAGGGAGGGAACACAGACAGAAAGCAACAGGCAAGACAGGGGGTGAACACTTTACAAAATAAAACAGGAAACCAAAGACAGAAAAAGACAAGACAAAACAAAACACAGACAGATCATGACAAGGTTACAGCACAGTGTTTGCTGCAACACTTTCATAAAATAAATAAATAGCATTTATTGTCATAGATGTATTCTTTTGGAGGGGGACCACAGGAGGGGTCCAAGCTCAGTCACGTTGAATTGAACCCCCCCCCCCCCTCCCTCCAATGATCGCAAGAACATGAGACAAAACTGCTTGGTATAACCTCAGATGAGAAATGATCACGGTTTGAAATAATTGACAACATTGTGAGAGAAGTGTGTCAAGAGTCATAAAAATGACACCACAAGAAGCCATTAGAAGTTTTTTAAATCCATTGGTTCCGTCAAAGCTTGTTAAAAATGTGATCCTATGCTTCATATAGCGACAGCAGGAAACAAACAAAGTCGCTGAGAGGCTGAGGCCGGGCCTGTTTGTTATTGTATGACACGTTAAAAAAGAGTACTTGCTGAGATCCAAACTCTGTTGAATTGTAATTGAAAAAAGCGCAGTGATCAGACATAGACATTGTAATAATAATGATCAAAGCAATCATACATTTTGCGGTCAACAAAAAGTACAACGGCCCTGTGTCACCCTCTCTTCCACACACACACACCTCACTCAGGTGAACAGGATTATAATGAGTGCCGCCCATATCCATTTGACCCAAGCCAACCAATCAATAGTGATCAAACAAATATCTTATATTAAAACAAAACGCCTTACTATACACGTTTCATGGCTCCTACACTTCAATTGAAGATTTAAAAGTAGCTAAAAAATAAAGCATCACGATATGTGTGAGAGTGCTCTTACATAACTAGTGTAACAGACATGCATGACTGACTGAGTCAGTTAACTGTCAGTCATGCTTTGTTGAATTCCGTCAGATCTGTATCAGTGACACATTCACCAATTATAATAAGGGAAAGGATTTTGTCTGTTCAAAAGAATGCTTAACATCGCTTCAATTTGTTTTAAAACAATTATTCAGAAATTATAATTGAACTGCGTCTGTGTAAGACAGCTGCCCTCTTGTACCTATATTTGTTGATTTTATCTTTCTATGCCTTCCGTTTCTCTTAAGTCCCGACACGACGCTCATCGACGGCCCGACATCTATCGACGGCCGAAATCGGCTTGGTGTGTAAGCCGATTTCGGCCGTCGATAGATGTCGATAGATGTCGATAGATGTCGATAGATGTCGATAGATGTCGATAGATGTCGATAGATGTCTGGCCGTCGATGAGCGTCGTGTCGCCCTACTCAGATTGGTGTGTCTTGGTGTGTCCCGCACCGTTGTGTCTTTTCAGCCTTGCCGACACCTTCCGCCGCCGATTCAACATGTTGAATCGGGAGGCTGTTGGCTAAAGGCCGTCAGCCAAAGAAATCACTCTGATTGGCTGTTCAGCTAGCGAATCAGTGCATGAGAAGCGAAACGGAAGTGAGGGACACAAACAAACTAATAAGAAGGCAAATGTGAGATTTCATTTAACTCCAGCTCTCGACACAGGTTCGGGAAAGCCCCGTGAGCTTCTCGCTGTAGAGTGAAAATGGAACGCACACGCTATTTGTTGTTTGTTTATATCACGCAGTCTGTTCTTCTTCTCTCGGTGTATCACGCAGTCTGTGTTCCGGTTGTTGCGTCTTTTGAATGATGAATACACACTACCGCATGCGCAGTTCGTACGTGCAACTTGGCCGTTGGCTGAAGTCTTTGTGGTGTATTCCAGTGCGAAACATGGCCAAGACGCAGGAGACGTGAGGTGACGTTCCGTCGGGACGTGTTCTTTGGTGTTCTTTGGTGTCAGTTTGGTGTGTAAGGACCTTTAACTTTTCTTCTTCTCTCTGTAGTTATATGGTCATGCCGTTAGTAGCCCAGGATCTGGGCCACATAATGAAGAAGCGGAGATTAACTGATCGCATCATCACATACCTGTTCTACCAGCTGCTCAGAGGACTCAAGGTAAGTGATTATTACTTTTCTCACTTGATTGTTACACATATGGGTCAATGACGTACACGCATTCTCAACAGGCCCATTTTTTTCAACATTAAGAATCGCTTTAAATAATGTCATATGGGGCTATCTTAAGAATAAGTCATTTTCTTAACATGCTTAACCATTTTTCCAAGCGGTATTCTTAAAGGTGGGGTATGTAATTTTGGAGAAACCAGCTTGAGTGCTCTAGAATTTGAAAGTACGCAGCCAAAAAAATCTGCCCCTTCCTTCAGAGTTCCTTACAGAGCCCCTCCTCCAACACACACAAACGCGCACATGACCAATGAGGGCACGAGATAAGTTTGTGCACAGATGGAAGGCTGACAGGCAGGTAGGCCATCCAGTTATTTTAGCCGGGCCGGCTTAGATGATTGGTCGTGCTTTTTACAGCACCACTGCTTCCACAGATGATATTTCTTTATGTATTTATTGTCAAAGCATTTAATGTATTCATTGCTATCGGGACGTTAAGAGCATTCTATGGAATATAACAAAAAGTGTATCTGAAATAAATGACATACCCTACCTTTAAATGTTTAGAAATAAAGTATTTGCATTTCTTTGGAGATTTTGTTAAAAGTGATATGTTTTGTTTATTAATGTTGTTGTTGCCTTCTTAAATGTACTTGACAGGCTAATTTTTCCTGTTAATCACATAAAAGTGAGACAAATATGTATAAAAAAATACAGTGGAAATACAGGATCAGTGATTTATATTATATTTGTTGTGTCTCTTCTGGGCTACTGTAGAAACATAGCAGTGAACTATGGCAGAACCCTTGGAAATGACCTGCTCTCAATGTAGAAATGAAGTTGAAATGAATTTGAAACTAATGAAATCACAACAATTCTTAGTTTTAGGTCAGAGCAGGGTCTCAAACTTCACATGTCACTGCAAACCAGCCCAGTGTGTGCTGGAGGTCAACACGAGGTCAGCGGCAGCTTCAGAAAGCAGAAATGCTAACCCTTGGTGACACTACTAGACCCCTTCTCCTCCACGTGTTGAGAAACTTTGAATTAAAAAAACTGGAACTTTTTGTAAATAAGGCATTCACTCCTTTTAATAAATGAAGCGAAGTGCAATATCAGTGGATGTAGGACACGATTAAGCAATTTACAAATATGTACAAAAAGGTCAAAAAATTAAATTAGATAATATTACTTGGTCCTGCGCTAATCCAACGTTTTGTATTAACAGTGGATCATGTGTGTCATCTGAAATGATTAATTCACAGTGAATAACACGCTCCACACTTCCCCAGCTCTAGAGAGCATTTTTGCGTCTTTCCGATCATCTTTTTCATTTTACAACCTCACAACCTCACTGTTTCAAGGTCTTCGCAGGCAGATATTTTCAACAGAAACCTCTGAAAACGCACCATACACTCCCTGCTCAGCACCAATCAGCGACCAGAACCAGTAACAAACTAGCGTAGGAACATAGTGGAGCATTTAGCAGCTATAGATGTAGCTATTTCCCTCAAGAGTTGGTGGAGACCAAAGCAGAGATAAAAGAAGAGTTAATATTGGCTTTCCACAAACTATACGTGGGCAAACTCGTATATAATGCAATGTTGCTCAGCACCAGCTTGATTTGTAAATATGCTGTATGTATTATGTCAATGTAATTCACAGCGTGTTATGCAGGGGAAATCAGTGTAATGTACATGTGCATTAAAATCCTAGCCTAATTTGTGTTCAGTCTTATGCTCACTACTCCCCAAATACGGTGTGAAAATGTTTTCTTTATACTAATGTTCATTACGGGAGGGGGAGTATATAAGTAAAGTATAATAAAAAGTCACTACAGAACTTCCCATAATCATTATGCCATGTTGGAGTAGATTTATAGGGCAAATATGAGTTTGGATAAATGAAGGTCGCATGTCTTGCTGGCATTTTAAGTACAATGTTTTCACTTTACTGCTTCACCCTTATTTATGCTTCTCCACTCACCACTTGTCAATGTGTAACCAAGAGTGCTCGATGGAAAAGAAAAGGAAAGCACGCTTTGAACTGGAAACCAAGACTAACTTCTCCCAAATGCCTCTTTGTCTTTGAATTAAGCTGCAGACGTCTCTCGTTCTGAGATTGTTTCCCTTTCTTATCTGTGTGCTTTAAGTGTGCTGTTAGAGCCTGGATTTACTCCAAGGGCTGTAAAGTACACAAAACAGAGCCGTCACAGTGGGCTGCGGATGGAGACTGTGTATTTTTAAATCCACAAGTCAATACCATGGCATTTAGCGAGCCTGCTTGCTTTGCTACACTTTGTCAGAGTGAAGAATGTCCATTTGTGTTGTTTATTCTAACATCTGTGTTCTCTTTCTTTACAGTATATTCATTCTGCAGGCATCGTCCACCGGGTTGGTTTTTATTCTTTTTTTGTATACAACACTTATTGTAGAGATTG
Organism: Gymnodraco acuticeps; assembly: GCF_902827175.1. Taxonomy (NCBI): domain Eukaryota; kingdom Metazoa; phylum Chordata; class Actinopteri; order Perciformes; family Bathydraconidae; genus Gymnodraco; species Gymnodraco acuticeps. The sequence continues at coordinate 1,708,443 of NW_022991444.1, read as the reverse complement.
TGTCCCACTCATTACAACATTAGTGTTTAATTAAGTTATACATCTAATGAAATAGTTCATACATTTAAATGTCAAAGTTCTGGTTTTTGTGTTGGTCCAGTTCTAGGTCTGAATTGTGTGTGTTCCTTTACAAAATATATTAGATGGATAAATTAAGATTCATATTCAAAGATATTTCCCAGAATGACCCACTACTTACTCAATGTAGCCTTATTCAGGCGTAGTGCAATGGATTACATATATGGTTTGTTTTATAGGTTCCTTTAACACAGGGAATAAACAATTTCCCCTTCTTTTTACTTTAAAAGCTAAGCTAGGCAGACTGTTGCTTGATAACTATCATACAGAAGATTGGTATCAGTCTTTTTTATCAAATGCTCAGAATGAAAACAGCAATTGAGTATATTTTGACCTATTACAAAGTGTGTTTACTATTTCACAATAGACTTTATGCAAATAAGAAGTCTCATGTGTTGGATTTTAGGATCTGAAGCCTGGTAACCTTGCTGTGAATGAGAACTGTGAATTAAAGGTAAGCAAAAAAAAGTTGCATATCAGAATGTAAGATGATGATGAGTTGCGGCCTTAAATCGGATCTTCAGGATTTGTAACTTTAATTTTTGTACTTGCGAAAAAGTGAAGAGGAAATAGATTCAATGGTTAATCCAAGTGTCACTATCCTCAGATCCTGGACTTTGGACTTGCAAGACAGGCAGAGAGTGAAATGACTGGTTATGTAGTGACGCGCTGGTACAGAGCACCAGAGGTCATATTCAACTGGATGCACTACAGTCAAACAGGTAACAACATTACCTTTCAGTTTGTAAAAAAATAGAACTGAATATTGCAGTACGCTAAGGCAAATGATTACATTTTCATTATTGAAATGCTCTCTCCCACAGTGGACGTGTGGTCGGCCGCCTGTATCCTGGCGGAGATGATCACTGGCCAGGTGCTTTTCCCCGGACACGACAGTATCCTCACACACTCAGATCACTGTGTTGCAATAAGGCTGTGTATGTTCAGTAATAGCAGTCAGAAACCCACGATGCAACTGGAATTTTTAATAGAATATTTTGAACAACTGAAGACAGCATGTGGTGGCCAATATATATATATATATATATATATATATATATATATATATACACTGTAGGAGCTGGAGAAATATTTTGACAAGAAACTCAAAAATGTACAAAGAAGACTTGTTGGGGAATTGTTAAGCTAATTTATGGCTATTCTAATCTCCGATAACTTTTGATGTTTAGCACTTTGATCTCTGAGAATATCCACTTTTTTAAAATCATAATTTCATAACTTTAATCCAGAAACAAGTGTATTTTTACTATGAATGTTCCCTCCCTCTCCAGCCTGCAATAGCCCTCAAACACTTCAATAAACCGATGCAGCATTGTGAGATTTTGGAGTGTTCCATATAATGTACACACTTCGGTTTATTGTAACAAGTACTGTTATTACAGTATCACTCTGGCACCAGGTGGGAATGGACTCAAATGTGCAACCACAGACAAAAGAGGGTTAAATAAGCTCTACCTAAATAAAGAAAAAAATGTTTTCTGTTAACTATCAAAAAAGGAGACAGAAGAAAGTAACAACAGAAACACTTGGCTATTAAGTGGCAAACTCATAGAAAACACCAGAAAATACCACTGGAACACTTGTGCCGCTAACAGTGAACAGACATAACAACTGGCAGAGACAAAGGAGGCAGCACAGACTAAATACACATAGGGTGATTAGGGACAGGTGACCCTGATCAGAGCGGCAATCACAGAGAAGCATAGACACAGGGCCAGCATGTGACTATAACTATTTCTGCTGCGTTTAAGCAGTTTCCTAATTTAAAGGAGCATTTGCTGATTTTAGCAACAGGGATATCTCACCTCAGGCAAAGTTACTTTGCTTCATCACAATCTGGAGGTGTGAAGTTTCAAAAACAAGGATATAACACAGGTTCAAATAAAACAAGGCTTTTGGTTGATCTATGCAAAGGCACTGCTCTTGGAGCTCGTCCCATACTATTGAGTAAAAATCAGGAAAACTTAAGCCTATGCGGCTTAAATTCTGACTATTTTCCACCCAACTTTGTTAAAGTGCAGAACTAAGTCACTGAAGCACCCCTTTAATGATATATCTTATTAAAAATGAGCCTATCAATCCTAACTGCATGAAAAGTATACACAAATAATACCCAATCAAATATTATAAAATATAGCTGCTTCTTTATTTTGTAATTCAGTTCACTATATCACGTTTGCTGATTGAAAGACTTGCAGAAATGCATTTTATGTTGTACATTCTTCCTGAAGCAGCCTGTTCAGGTATTGATCAGCTGAAGAAGATCCTCCGGCTGACAGGGACACCGGACTCCTCCCTGGTCCAGAAGATGCAGAGTAAAGATGTACGTTATCCAATGCTAGCTAACATAAGCACATGGTAGCTTCCATATATAGAATTCAGGCATAGAGGCATTTCACAGTGGAAATTACACGTGTCATTTTGCGTCAATTTCTTGTCTCTGTTGTTAGCTCATGCTTGGGAATAAAATGTAACGTTGGGTTATGTATTGTAACCCTTGTTATATTAGCACAGGCGGAGCCCTCTATTGGACTCTATGGGTACTACCTTACCCTGCGAGCATTCTCCCACTGAGACTTCTATAGACGTAGCCGGCCATGGGCGGGCCTACCTGAATGCGCACGCATCACACCGTATAAAAGGAGGCCTCGCCTCCTGACTATCATCCTACACCTCTCTTCAGCGAGCGGAATAGGACAGACAGTGCCCTGAGTAGAGGGCTCCGCCTGTGCTAATATAACAAGGGTTACAATACGTAACCCAACGTTATATCTCTCACAGGCTCCGCCCTCTACTGGACTCTATGGGTACAGTGGGTGGAGCCCCGATTTATACGCGCACTGTCGTCCAACAACAACATTCCACCCTACTGCCCCTGACCGGCTTTTCTGGTCAGCAGCTGCTGCCCCACATTCTCCTTTAACACTAGAACCGCCAGAGGTCGCTGTATACCTAAAACCGCCAACGGGTAAAATGTACCTGCTATTGATTTTCAAGGTACAATGTTCTTTTATTTATCATACAGAACAGTGAGTTTTGATCGCACAGGGATGACATTTATACCAATAGAATCTGTGGACTCTCAGCTTTTCATATGACATAGTTTGTGCAGATAACATGAAGTATAAAATATCGCTAAGAGTGCTGATTTAAACGCTTGGTGTTAGACTTGTGTTTTGTTTAGGTACAAATCTCTCTATCTATCCATCTGTAATGTTCTGTTCTATGGACATATAATTGTCTACATAAACAGACGACGCGGACTACTTCTCTCATTCCGAGTGTCCATCTTTATTCAACTGGCATGTAACCTGCATGCATTACGTCCTCAACGTGAGCTCAGCCATCCAAGATCTTGTATTCTCCAAGATGTTACACTATCTATAACTATCTATCTGTCTGTCTATCTCTCTATCCATCTATCAATATATCTATCAATCTATCTCTCTCTCAATCTATCTCTCTATCTATAAGGAACCGCAGTAGACAAAATATGTTGCTATAGCAACACGTCATGTTTACGCTGCATTTTCTATGAGGTAAATATTACCCGCTGGCGGATATAGGTATAAATGGCTTTTTTGGGCGATTTTTTTCAATCTGACTTCATATTGACAATTGTTAACAACAGAGGGTGCTACATAACACACTTTCAGGAAAAGTCACGGACTGGGAGACTTTAATATGTTATTGAAAAAAAGTTACATACAATCAAAAAACTGCTACGGGTAAAATGTACCCGTTGGCGGTTCTAGTGTTAACTCGGTTGTGACCGAGGAGAAATCTGGGCTGTGGCTGACAGAGCACACCCTGCTGCTATTACCTCGCAGAAAGTGTGCTCAAAAAACAGTGCCGGGGGAAACCCCCCCCCCCCACCCATAGACGGATGCGGAGAGCCCCCTCGGCCCCGAATGGGCTTACTTCACGCCTGCCTCCCTGAATCCCTAAGGATCGCAGGGAGAGCGCCAGTGCCCATGCCCCACACTCAGACACCGACCCCGTGCAGAGTGTGTGTGGACTAAAGTGTGGAGGGCTGCTCTCCTCCAGCCCTGTAAGGGCCCAGCGTGCCCCTCGCCCAGTCCGGGAAAGGCGACGACGCATCACGTCCGGGGAGGGGGTCAGATGCCAACTGACCCACAACCCCCCCCCCCCTAAAAATCCTGTGTTGCCCCAGCAAGCACAGACGAGGAGAAAGAGCCAGACATGTCCGAGAGATAAAACCTTATGAAGGGGCCTGGCGTCGACCAAGACGCCGCTGTGCATATATCCTCCACACTCACACCGTTGAATAAGGCTGTTGACACAGCTACAGCCCGTGTGGAGTGCGCACGAATCCCCGTGGGGCAGGCTCTCCCTGCCTGTCCGTAGGCATGTGCAATGCACTCGCAGAGCCAGCCTGCCAGGCGTTTCTTGGACAGAGCTTTCCCGATCACCCCGCCCCCGAAGCACACGAACAGCTGTTTGGTCCGTCTAAGGCAGGGATGGGCAACTTTGATGGTGGTGGGGGCCACATAATTGATGTACTGGCCACCAGGGGGCCGCAGATTCACTTGGAACACACACACAAAAATTCCATGTGTTGTATGTAATTATTAACAAATATACTAAGTCTGACATCTTCATTGACATTTTACAATCAAAGGGAACATCCCCAAAAAATGGGAACATCCTCTAATAAGCTCACTAAACAAATATCAGTTCACAGACATTTTATTTCATTTTTACAAGTGGCATGTTTGTATTGAACAGGTTATTAAACAGTGGAATAAAAGTATTTTTAAACTATTGGAAAGCACGGAAAATGTGTGTGTATTGAGATTAACAATTAAGATGACATAAACATGAAGTCAAGAACACTAACCCAGACATTAGTTGTCTAACTTGAACCTAAAACACTTGTAGCCAGTCTTTGCATTCCCCTTAATCCACAAAAGGGGAATGTCAACACAGACACCCGTCAGCCCGCACTCTGCTGTACCTCAGCGGAGCTCCCCCTCCCTCCCGCTGAAATTATGAATGAAAAGCGTAGTAATTATAGATAACACGGCAGGGTCCGTGACAGTTTGTTTTCATCTGATTTCAAATAAACAAAGTCTTGGTTTTAAGAAAACTAAACTTGTTTCGCCAAATTCAGATGATAAATACAACCTTGTAAAGGCATAATTACAAGAGGCAACTTAACGTCACAGCAGGCATAACAACAGCCAGTGTTTCTTGTGAGGGTTTCCCCGGGAAACAAACAAAATACGCACAAATACGTCACAGATTATTTCGCGGTATTTGAAATCATGTACGCAGCTCGCGACGTAACTAGGAGTCTAGTGGGCGGTATCAGTACTACAAGTAAAAACATTTTATTTTATTTTTTTAATTAATTACGTTGTTTATAAATGAATCTGAGGGCCGCACAAAGAGGAGGTGGGGGCCGCATGCGGCCCGCGGGCCGCCATGTGCCCATCCCTGGACTAAGGGCAGCCGTGCGCTCCACATAACATGCTAGCGCACGCACCGGGCAGAGGAGGTGCAGTTTAGCTTCCCTGTCCCCACCATGGGGGGGAAGACTAAAACCCCCTAACTGAATAGCCTTCGACCTGCACGCACTCCTTAGGCTCTTGGGCACAAAGGAGGGGTTCGGTCTGAGTGTCGCGCCGCTCCGGTCACCCCGAATCAGTAAACAGCTCAGGTGCAACGACAGAGCGGTTAACTCGGACACTTTTTTTGGCTGACGTTAAGGCAAGAAGCAAAGCTGTCTTCCACGACAGTGCTTTTAGGGAGGAGAGCTCCAGAGGCTCAAATGGTTCCAAGACCAGAGCTCCGAGCATTAGGGGCAGGTCTCACTGCGGGGTGGAGGCGTGCACTACTGGGCGCAGCCTCCTGACCCCCTGTAAAAACCGCGACATCAGTGGTTGACTAAAGGCTGACCTGCCGCCAAATCCCTCATGGCAGGACGAGATGGCTGCTGCATACACTTTCACTGTGTAATGCGCAAGCCCTCTATCCACCAGTAACTGTAAGAAGGAAAAGTATAGAGCCTAACTCACAAGATATGGGGCTCTATTCTCCTCTCCTCACACCATCGCTGGAATCCTAGCCACCTCGGCCTGTAACAGGCTGTGGTGGATCCAGCTCTAGCTGCCTGGATAGACTGAATAACACTGTCAGACAATCCACCCTGTCTCAGCCTGTCCCTCTCAGGAGCCAAACCTGGAGAGGTTGGCCGAGAGTGGGTAACGCCCCGATTGCACCTGCCTCTTGAGACATCGCCCCCCAGAACTGGGGAACCGCCCAGGGCTGGCCCACCTTCATCTGTGTCATCTCTGAGTACCACGGCGCACCGACGCGGTCCCGAGCCACTAGGATGACTGACAGACGTTCTCGCCTCACTCTCCCCAGGAGAGGGAGAATGAGACGCAGCAGTGGAAAGGCGTATATAGCAGCTTCCTTGGCCATGGCTCGTGTGCAAACACGTCCACCCCCAAGGGCGGGTCGTCGCCCAGGGCCATGGAGAACCACAGGGCACAGTGGTTGTTGCGCCGGCTGGCGAACAGATCCACTTCCGCTCTCCCGAACTGGGCCCAGATCTGCTTCACCACCTCCGGGTGAAGCGTCCATTCGCCTGGCAGGGGGCCGCCCCTCGACATGAGGTCGGTCCCCCTGTTCTCCAGTCCCGGGATATGGAGGGCTCTCAGGGCTAACACCGCCTCTGAAGCCCATAACCACAGCCTCTCCGCTGTGGTCAACAAGGCGGCGGAGCGGACTCCGCCCTGCCTGTTGATATAAGCCACGATGAAGCCACAAGAAACTCTGTTAGAGCCCAGCGCCCACCTATAGCCCTCTTCAGGCAGGTCCCTCCCCATCCTGTTCTGGATGCGTCTGTGAACACTGTGATGTAGGAGGTCATCCGTCCCAGTGGAGACCCCCTCCGGAGGTGATCCGGGGACCCCCAAAACCGTAGGTTGCCCTCCACTGAGGGGGGGGGGGGTGGTCACCAGCCGCCGTTTGTGCCTCTTGGGATCCAAACGCAGGCTGGAGAACCACCTCTGCAGGCGGCGCATATGCAGTAACCCCAGCGGGACCACAATGTGAGCAGCCACCATGAGACTCAAAGTCTGCATGACAGTTAAAGCTGTCACTGTCGCCCCCTGTCACAGCCTGTGAACCGCCCAGAGTAGGGACGCACTTCTGCTCTCTGACAGTGTGGCACGTAGCACGCCTGCATCGAGCACCACTCCCAACTACAACGCCTGTTGGTGAGGTATGGGGGTGCTCTTTTTTCAATTGATCGCAAAGCCTAATTTGGTTAGGTGTGTGATCAATTGTGCTGTGCAAAACATTGCCTGTTCCCGGGACCCAGCCATGACTATGAGGTCGTCTAGTAAAAGAAAACTCTCATGCCGTGGGCGCGCAGCGGTTGAAGCGCTGTGGCCACACATTTGCTGAATGTGCATGGGGATAGGGAATAGCCGAACGGCAACCTCGTAGGCTATCCCCTGGAAGGCAAAACGCAGACACTTTCTGTGCTCTGGAGCAATTTTTACATGAAAGTACGCGTCTTTCAGGTCGATGGTGGTGAACCAATCGCCTGGCTGCACAAGCCCCAGTAACTGTTTCATAGTTAACATGCGGAATTTCCTGCAGGAAATGTGGCGATTCAGGCCGTGGAGATCTAGAATAGGTCTGAAATCCCCTGTCCTCCTGAGAACCAGGAAGTAGCTACATGGAATAAAGACCCTTTTCTCTGTGCTGAGGGTGCACAACAGACACAGCCTGTTTCTGCACCAGAGCCTGATTCTCTGCTGAGAGGAAACACATCTACTCCTGGGAAGACAGATTTACCTCTCGCATGCCCATAAAAAGAGGTGGGTGTGGGCAGGGGCGGATCTACGGGGGGGCAAGGGGGGACAGCTGCCCCCCCACTGTAGAGCCTTGCCCCCCCAGCTGCCCCCTAACTTTTGTTTCCCTAAAACTGTACTAAAACAAACCTACACTATTTCCACAAGCTTCTCAAGCAACAAAACAAGCATTACATTAGTTAAAATTGAATCATTTAAAATATCATTTTAGGACCGTTAAAAACGCAGCTACGGCCCTGCATTAAACTACGGAGCGGCGTTCACACAGATCGCGGCTCACACCGCTGCAGAGAGAGAGCGAGCTGTCCCAGCACCTATGGATCAGCTTCCCCTGGGAGCATTTCCGTTTCCACTAGTTTTGTTTTACTAAGGACGAGAGCTTGAAACTAAATATTAATAAAACGCTGCCATTTGAATCGATAGCGTTTAACAGACGGGCGTTGTTTGGGGCGTTACGTTACAAAATACTACGCAGACAGCGTTAGCTGGGAGATCGATCACTTTGCTAAACTACGCGGTAGCCTACTATTAAATCCACGTAAACTACACATGACAGCCATGAGGCCAGATCAATGAAACCAGGATACATCCTTTACTGTAAAAACTGGATCCAAACACAGCTGCCTGTGTGCGCTTGATCAATACTTTCTGATGTTATATTTATGATATGCTACATATTAGCTAGGCTACATGGCCCTAACGTGTAAAGTTATACAAGCATTTGTACCAGTGCTTTTCACAAGTAGACTCTTGCAGGCCAGAGTATTGGAGTGATTCAACAACAACAAAAATACATATGAGAAGTGATCAGGACGAACAGAAAGAGGAAAAGGAAAAGAGAGCTGAAGAGACCAGGAGGGTCAGAGCAGGAGGAAGAGGAGGAGATGAAGACATTAGTGAAGAAGAAGAAATATATGTGAGGAATAAAGATGAAGTATCAGAAAGAGGGCCAGAGGCAGGGATCAGGAGGCAGATGAAACTCCAGCTGGACCACATGGTATGTTCTTATTCTCCTTACATATTCCATTACAGCAGCTCAATCTAGCAGCTCTTAGTATTGACACATATTGATTGAAATGTGGTCACCTGTAGCTCTCTAAAGAGATGGGTGATGTCATTTGTGTACTTAATTATAATTAAGTACTTACAGTATGCAGAATTCTGAGTATTCTCTGAATCTGGTGCCTTTTGGGTCTTTATATCTTTGAAAAATGAAACCAAAATGTTTGGTCATAACATCTGGTAGTGGACTACTTACATGTTCCCACCTCAGGCACAAAATATAAATAATTACTAGGAATTTCCTTGAAAAAATGTAACAGTGTTGAAGTTTTTGACAAAATGTAGGCATGAGACCTTGTTTAGCTAAGATACGGCACCACATGGAAGTCAAGGACATTACAACATTGTAATATTTTTGCAAAACTATTGTTTATGTTTGTAATAAACAATTATTTACTATTATTAATTCATACAACATAGTTGAAATGTTGAGCTTAATCTGAAAATACAAAAACTGAAATATAGGTAAGAGAAGAAACTGACACTTTTGTGATGTAATTCCCTCAATGCAGATCACACACGGACTGATCCATTATTTTAATAGGAGGGTAAATGATATGGCGTGACGGGGTTGAAACAAACTGAGGGACAATATTGCAATTTCATAGATAATTCAAGTATTTTTTCAGAATTTATTTTTGATCAGTTAAAGTTGACAAGCATATGATTATATTAGCAGCAACATTTTGCGATAATTGGCCATTTTGATTTGTTTAATATTAAATTAGTATGTAATAATGCTTAGTGAGGACATGCAAATATGTCTGTCTAAGACAACCAATTTTTTTTAAAACAAAATATATATTTAATTTTACATTGTAATGCAAAACAACCTGTTCCATTAATTCATTGCTTTAAAATACATTTTGTAGTTTCCTTTCATTTAAAATAGTTGAGGTAAGCTTGGGGGACTCAAAGGGCACCCGATTGTTTGTCTGAACACCTTGTTTCTCTTGTTAAGAACACTTGTGTTAGGGCATGAATTAACAATAAATAGGTTATATACAGTATAAAATACCACGTACTGTCCGCCCTCCTATGCCACCCTGGCATGACCTCTTGCCTCCCCTTTGCCCCCCCATGTAAAATGTTCTAGAACCGCCACTGGGTGTGGGACACCCACAAGACAGTGGTCCATGTGATACAGTGGCACAGTGTATAGACATGTGGTACAGTGGGACGCTGCAAAACTGGAGTGAATAGCCCCGTTTCAGTGTCCTCCTGTCCCTCCACCTTGTTAGCACAGCTCTGAGTTTCCATTCCCCAGAACATTGTGTTAATGGAAAGCCCTCAGCCGTGGGGCCGCAGCTATGAAGCTGTGATACTCTCTGGTGACCCGTTCCGCCGCAAAAACTCCCCGCGAAGGGAAGATTTTCCCATGGAGGGTTGACACAGAAAGGGCCGATTATTTACTGAGGACCCTGAACGCACCGCCGCGCGCTCTTTTGTGAATCACCCGGTGCTGTATGATCAGTCTCTGTTCATCTACCGGGATACAAACCGGAGGAGCGAGGCATGGAGGGAGGAGGCAGAGACAGTGGATGAAACTGGTAGGTTTTCGCCTGTTTGGGGATTTTATATCCAGTTTACTTCGTTTTAACATTACTATTGCTTTGTATGTCGGGGGCGGGAGATTCAGGTGATTGGTTGTTGGTCGGGTTGCTCGCAAAAAATCCCCAAGCTTCAGATACGCCCACCTCCAAGCGTCAACGCACGCTGCTGTGTGGACGCTCCGTGAGTTAGCCTTTGTGGAAACAAAAGAAAAGACACTTAGATTTGGATACAGATCAACCTCATTCTTATTAGAAAACGTAGTGATCTGTGCATTATACAGGGAGGAGGCGGGATTCGCCCCCTCGTCCCGGGCGGAGAGATTTTCTCCCCCCGCCAGTCGGATCCGTAAAGACGGAAAGCCCGTCCCCGTGAGTGCCGGCACGCCGGTTCCACGGGGTGGGCCGAAGAGGTGGAGGGCGCCGCGGGCACGGGATCTCCGTGCCGGCACATCTCCCTTCGTCTCACCTCTCTTTGAACGCACCGTGGCCCGCCCTCGGGGGAGGGGGGCCGTGCGCGCCGTCACAATGCCGTCTCTTTGAAACGGACATTATGGGGAAAAGTGGAATTGTGGCGAGAAATAACTCTTACGGCCCCTACACACGGCGGCGTGCGTTACCGCTTGGCGGTGGGCGTGTCTGAAGCTTGGGGATTTTTTACGAACAACGCGACCAACAACCAATCACATGAATGTCCCGCCCCGGACATACAAAGCAAAGCATTCACGCTACATCCATGCTGGCTAAATATACTGTCTATGCTTGCTAACTGTCCATTCAAACGAAGTACACTGGATATAAACTCCCCAAAAAGGCGAAAACCTACCAGTGTCACCCACTGTCTCTGCCACCTCCCCCATGTCTGGCTCCTCCGGTTTGTATCCCTGTATGTAAAGAGGGACTGGTCATATAGTACCGCCACGATCTTTTTCTCCTCCATTTTTTTACATATGGGATATAACTGCAGTCTGGATCTCCCAACATACACGCAGTTTGATTGGCTAGCGCTTGTAATGTCAGATTTGCATACGCGGGATTTGATTGGCTGACGCCTCCGTCGAGGCGGCAAAAGTAGAACATTGCTCTACTTTTGCAGCAAGCACCGCGAGAGAAGCTACGCTTTGCTCCCACAATGCAGTTCGGCGAATCGTGACGTCACCCCATTCAAAGTGAATGGGCAGAAGCGTTGAAGCGGCAACGCACGCCGCCGTGTGTAGGCTCCGTTACGGCCCCTACACACGGCGGCGTGCGTTGCCGCTTGGCGGTGGGCGTATCTTGAGCTTGGGGAGTCAACGCGAGCAACAACCAATCACATGAATGTCCCGCCCCGGACATACAAAGCAAAGCATTCACGCTACATCCATGCTGGCTAAATATACTGTCTATGCTGTCCATTCAAACGAAGTACACTGGATATAAACTCCCCAAACAGGCGAAAACCTACCAGTGTCACCCACTGTCTCTGCCACCTCCCCCCATGCCTGGCTCCTCCGGTTTGTATCCCTGTATGTAAAGAGGGACTGGTCATATACCGGGTGATTCCCAACCGCCACGATAATTTTCTCTTCAATTTTTTGACATATGGGAAATAACTGCGGTCTGGCTCTCCCAACATACACACGGTTTGATTGGCTAGCGTTTGAACTGTCAGATTTGCATATGCGGGATTTGATTGGCTGACGTGTGTAGGGGCCGTTACGGCCCCTACACACGGCGGCGTGCGTTGCCGCTTCAACGCTTCTGCCCATTCACTTTGAATGGGGTGACGTCATGATTCGCCGAACTGCATTGTGGGAGCAAAGCGTAGCTTTTCTCGCGATGCTCGCTGCAAAAGTAGAGCAATGTTCTACTTTTGACGCCTCGACGGAGGCGTCATCCAATCAAATCCCGTTTATGCAAATCTACCAGTACAAGCACTAGCCAATCAAACCGCGTGTATGCTGGGAGAGCCAGACCGCAGTTCATTTCCTCATATAACAAAAAATGGAGGAGAAAATAATCGTAGCGGTAGGGAATCACCCGGTGCAGTCTTGGTCCCTGTTCACCTACCGGGATACAAACCGGAGGAGCCAGGCATGGAGGGAGGTTGCAGAGATAGTGGGTGAAACTGGTAGGTGTTCGCCTGTTTGGGGAGTTTATATCCAGTGTACTTCGTTTGAATGGACAGCTAGCAGACATAGACAGTATTTAGCCAGCATGGAATGTTGTGTAAAATAGCACCATAGACATTAATGTCATAAATATTCATCATGTAAAGTGTGACATGTAAAACCTTTTATGCAATTGACAGGAGAGATTCATGTGATTGGTTGTTGGTCGCGTTGCTCGCGTAAACTCCCCAAGCTCAAGACACGCCTACTGCCAAGCGGCAACGCACGCCGCCGTGTGTAGGGGCCGTTACTCTGGGATAAATGCAATAGTCTTTACTGAATGCATTTTTCCCACACACACAACTCACTCCAGAACTAGAGTTTACAAACGTAAACCACCGTTCCCATGCGGAGGTCCCTGAACGCACCGCGGCCACTCTCACGAGGGCCGCGCGCCCACATATTAACGCTGTATTTCCCATTGCAACGGTGAAATGCATTAATCGGAGCTTTATACCAGGCAAGGTGTGTTTTCTGACAACAGCACGCCGGCAATAGCGTCTCTTGAACCCGCACAGTGCTTTGACAGCACTCGGTTTATGTGCACACGCCCACCTGCTGGCTCCCTACTGGGGTTTACAGCAGGGGCGGGGAGTGTAGGACAGTGTTTCTTCCTCTGGGAATGGGCAAGAAGCAGCCCCCTTCCGTAAACACGGGGGCTCCCAGGAGATCAACACGATCCTCTTTGGAAAGTGCCACGCGGCGTGATATCCCAGGGACATCACACGGCGGGCAGCGGCGGCGGCCTGTGATGAAGTAGGGTCGACCCTATATCATGTGAAGCCACCGAGCACCGGTCCCCGGGGGAACCGGGCCTGGGGCAAGGCCCGTGGACCTAGCTACTTATTCGGCCTTGCGGCCCAATAATCGCTCTGACCTGGTGAGGCGGGGGCATCTCTAGCAATGAGTGAGTAGCCCACACACCCGTCGCCATGATCATCATCCAGGGAGAGTACAGCCCTGGGCGGTGGACTTCCATGGACTCAGACCCAGAAGGAATGGCGAACGTGAATGGCGAACGTGAATGGCGAACGTGAATGGCACCGCCTCGTCCATATCCTGGACCCCCAAACACTCTAAGCAAAGGTGGTGGGGATCGGCGCCCGCTATTTCAGCCAGGGCACGAAGGACAGGCCCGGGTCTCTAGCAGTGGCGACCAGTGTGCGAACTATACCATGGTCTCCGGGGAGCCGGGATTTATTATTTTTTGCGGGGGGGTGGGGGGGGAGAAATGCTGATCCGAGCATTAATAGCAACAGCAGAGACATAGGCCTATTATAAAGAGAAAATCTGTTGCACACGGGGTGGTGCCACAGGTCTACATTTACATGAAACGTCCCGATGGATCATGTTCATGTCAACAGATTTCCCGAGCATGTATGGGCTACGCATTCTTCAATCAACTTGATAATAAATAATCCACGGACCACCAATGTAACATTTGACTGTTTAATTAAATCAACTTAAAATGACTCAAAAACAGGCTCCATTGTTTCACATGGGCTATAGCCTATTATGGCTGTAGCCTACACAGAGCCGAACACACGCGATAAGAGCAGCCAGCGGCACCAACCATGAACAATATTAATATTAATAATACAGCTATAGCACAACACAACCCTCTCACTGCCTGGAGAGACGCGACGCCACTCACACAACACAACGATGCACATAGCTCTTCAGCCCCCAAGTTAACGTTAGCTGTCAAGTTAGCACTAGCACTGACGTTAGCTCCCTCCTCTCTCGGTTCTGTTGTAGCAGCAGTCACAACGTACGATGTGCTACCACCAGCTACATTCGGTTGGTCTTCTTGATCAGGTTGTTTGGCCGTCTTTTTAAAGAAATTGTTTTTTTCTTTTCGACATGCCTGGTAAACATGCAGTGCTAACTAAACGAGCTTGTGAGTGAGTGGGTAGTGGGTGGAGCTGCGGGCAGCGTGCAAGCAGGCGACACTTTTTTCATGAATCATAAACTCTAAATATAATTTTATTTCACTTATTTTACTCCTTTGAAAAAAAAAACATGCCCAAAATGGAATTTATTTGGTCATCATATCAGTATTTTAGAGAGCTCCCCCCAAATTTCACAAACCATGTTCCCAGGGGAGCTCATGTCACCACTAGGGGAGCTATAGCTCCCCCTGCTCCCCTCCAGTTCGCACCCTGGTGGCGACTCGGTTATAGCTCCTCCAGAGAGCCTCCTCGACGCTTGATCCTCGGTCCTCGGTGTGCATTTAGAGAAATGAGATGTCCTTCAAAATGGCGCGCTGAAATTCATTTCCGGGTCACTACCGGAGGACCGAGGAGTCGAGGAGTCGAGGAGGGGAAATTCGAGTATTGAGAAGCCTCTTCAGTCTCTCGTGGAATCACTTCCGCTGCTGAAGAGAAAAGGATGATAGTCAGGTCACCGTTTATACGGTGTGATGCGCGCGCATTCAGGTAGGCCCGCCCAAGGCCGGCTAGGTCTATAGAAGTCTCAGTGGGGGAATGCTCGCAGGGTAAGGTAGTACCCATAGAGTCCAGTAGAGGGTGGAGCCTGTGAGATATATAACGGCTCCTAACTGTTTTCCAGGCGCAGTCGTATGTGCAGGGTCTACCTCCGCAGAAGAAGAAAATCTTCAACGAAGTGTTTCCATCAATGGAGGGAAATGGTGTGCTAAAGCGCTTCTGCTCATTGACTTTAAACTGAGATTCATTGCATTTTTCTCATCTTGAAATACACAATACCTCTATGCCGGTCTTGGCAACCTGTTCTCAACCATTGTGTCTGAAAAAATATTGTAGCCTATATAGCAGGATTTGCTTTATGTTTATAACAAATAGAATATGAAAATAATCAAGTTACAAATATGTTAAAGTAAAACAGACAGAAATGTTAGTTAACGTTTAAGTAAATGAAAAGAATGTCATGGAGTATTGATGTGTTTTTATTTGTTGATGCTTCCAGCTGTAGACATTCTGGAGGGCATGTTGATACTGGACCCAGAGACCAGGCTGACAGCCAAGCAGGGCCTTGGGCACCCTTTCCTGGCTGAATACCATGAGCCAGAGAGCGAGCCGGACTCTGACCCCTATGACGACTCCTTCGAGAGCCTGGAGCTCGCCGTTGGGGAGTGGAAGAGTAAGTTCTGAATACACACAATGCCTATTCTGAAAATGGGCATTATGTGTTGTAAAAGTGCAATCATTAATTTATTGCCAATAAAGTGGTGCAGTAATTACGTTTTTTATAAGCTGACCTGGAAGTTAGCATTGCAAGGGCCCTTGACAAAAAAGCCAATGGGATTTGTCCATTGGATTTGAAATATTGCAGAAAATAAGCTTTGAGGCAATTATTCATTTATGATACTAACAGGGTTTGTTCAGCAGGGTAATCTCCACATATGAACACCACTTTGACAGCATTTGAACTACTAAAACTATGAACTAACTACATCACGGCATCATGGCTGTGTATCCCCACCGCTAAGCTAAAGGCATCTAATGTTTAGGGTGATGAAATGTAGCCACTTGTTAGCAACCATCATTTGTACCACATGATAGCCTCATACAATCATGGGGTATTAGCTGATGTCAATTATGTCATAGATCAAACATTTTAAATCTCTTAAGCTTGTGTTAACCACAAACCTTATTTCAGAAGCCTTACCAAAAAACAATCAAAAGATAATTGACTTTAAGATAAAGGAACCGGAGGTGCTTTCATTCTAACTTATTTCAATGTTTTAGGAGTCCTTCCTGCTCTACTATATTCACTTACAATACAAATAACCTTAAGTGCTTTCATGGGAAATGTCTAATTCTGTTTTATTTTTGTATTCAATCAGGTCTTATCCACATGGAGATCATGACATTTGACCCTGAAAACCCCAGTAAGACGGCCATGTAGGAAGCTTCGATGTGCTGGCGCCATCAAGTGTTGATTTTAATACAGACACAAACTGAATGGTCAACAACATTGTCAAACACTGAGAAACCAATTAAAGAACATTTAGATATTGTCTGAAACATCTGATAGGCATTACACATTTAAATGTGTTTAATTGAAGGGCAGCTTTACTTGGTATGGTGGTACAACAGTGCAAAATAGTAATTGTAGGTCAAGAATAAATACCTTACTGAGCCATGGAGGACTTCTGAGACTAAATGGTTTGTTTCCAAGAAAAAACACCTTTTTATTTTATGACAATTAAAGTTGTAGATTTTGAGAAGAAAATCACATATACTGTATAGGCCTCCAGTGAAAAAAAGCGAGCCCTCCTCATGCAATCAGGTTTGCAACACTGAGATACTGGTTGTTTTGGCCTCCAATGAACATATTACCATAAGCATCTGAACGTTGACAGGACAGGACTGTGAATCGGGCCTGTATTATAACCTTCTCGTTTTTTCTTGGGTAAAACCTCCATCTTGTTTTATTTTCACCTGCAATGGCCCTGATGGTATGGTGACCTGTACAAGACAATAATAAACAGAAAGTCTATGCGGAAAATCTACTATTTTATGATAGAAAGATAACCCTGTCTTATAATAAAAAATACCCTTGGTTGCATTGTATCTGGCTTCACAAGGACAGTTATTATCCATGTCTCCTTCTGTACGTTCTCGTGCTACATACTAAAGGGTATAATAGTGCAATTTCTTTAAAAAGATGCTGTTTTTTTATTGTTGGAGTTCACAACATTTTTTGCAAATAAAACATGGTATAACATGACACACGTTGTTGTTGTTATTCAATTATGTTCAAATGACTAATTGGATCGATTTCAATAAATCAAAGATACTGGTCAAAACTAAACAAAAAAAGGCAAACAGTGTCATACAATCCTCCATCACTAGAGGGCAGCATCATATCATAGTAAAACTCATTTTAAGAGGATGAAGTTAAGTTGTGAATGTTCTTGGTAGCAAAACCAATAGAATGTCAACGGAGACATACAGTACATAATAAAGCTACTACAGCAGAGGTGGCCAACCCATGCGGCTCTTTGCACAGTCTCATGCGGCTCGTCAGTTCATATCGATTTTTAATTGTGTGTTTGTTTGTTTTTGCGCATATGTATCCCAGTTCACAAAGAGTTAATAACACACAAGTTCCAGGCCAATCGTTACATAGAGTTTTCAACAAATAAGTGCTTTAACCAATCAGAATGCAGATCGTGCAGTACCGGATGCGGGCTTTACTGCACTAGCGATGTGACAGTGAGATATATCTGCTTCTGATCGGCAGAAATATAACTCAGATAAAACCGTTATAACTCAATATAATGTTGTCAAATCAAAACGGTAACACTTTGCAGTTGTAGGCTATATGTGTGTCTGAGAGGGCCTGCTCCCGGAAAGCTGGCAACGGACACAAAAGGACTCAAACAAAGAGAGAAAGTGCATCTCTGTCAGCAGAGCTTCCGTCAATCATGTCATTTGAGGAGAATTAACAAAAATACACTTCATTTATTTTTAAATAACTGTCATGAATCTGTGTGTGAGATACAGACAGGGAGAAAAAAGACCAGGCATGTTTTTATTAAATGATCAACAAATATTGCGTATGTGCCCTTTCATGCATTTGAGCCCCTTCCACATCCTCTGCACGTTTCAAGAAGCAACAAGTAGCCTGAGATAACATTTTTTTAACTGAGAGTTTGTGTGTGAGACACAATGTTAATGGTTGACAATACCTGGTATGAGGGGCCGTACAGGCCGTAATTCATACTGGTCCTCCCAACAGGGGCGGATCTAGACAAATATTCATGGGGTGGCAAGAGGGTGGCAGGAGATTTTGAGGGGTGGCATCCCCTGACAGAAGTATATGCTGATTTAAATCGCAATCATATCAATCAATTAGGGATGTAACGGTACACGTACCCGTACTGAAATTATTCGGTACGGGCCCTTCGGTTCGGTACACGTGTGTACCGAACGAATATAGCGTTAAACGTAAAAAATTGAGAACATGAACAACTTTCTGGAAGTAATCTACAGTATATCATAGAGCGACCAAGTCATTTCATTGCACGAGAGGCATACTATGAGAGCTGGTCACAGGGATGCGTTCAAATGTAGTCAGTAATTTGAGGAACTGTCGAAATGGCGAACGCAGATAAAGTTGAGCTCGAAAATCCTCCAGCATCATTGAAGTCTCCGGTTTGGGAACATTTTGATTTTGCAGTTACGTACAAGGATGACGGACAAAGACAGGTGGACCGAACCAAAGCTGTTTGTCGGCATTGTTCAACTAACATTGGTTACGCGGCTGGCAATACATCACACTCATTTGAAAAGGCATCACCCGAATGTGAATATCACCGGTACCAAAAGAAAAAAGACTGAAGTGCAAACCCAACTCCCGCTAGCATGTAAGCCTCCACCACTCGCAGAGAGTTCAGACCGAGCCAAAGCTATTACAAACACCAAATATGCTTATGTTGCCATGTTAGCAAAGCGCTACCTGGCTGTATCTGCTACCTCTGTCACTAGAGAGGGTGTTCTCCACAGCAGGAGACATTGTTAGTGCCAGCAGATCTGCCCTTTCAGCAAGCAATGTGGACAAGTTCATCTTTCTTTAAACAACATGAAAATACAATGACAAGCAAGTCCTAATGTCAAGCTGGCTGCTTAGGTACTAGTACAGTTCAAATACAGATTATTTCAGTTCATCGAAATGCTGCACCTTAATGTTTATTTTACTATATTTTGTATTTATTTGAATACATTAGTCACAGTTTAATAATAATTAAAAACAAATATTTAATGTTTTGTGATAATTTTTTCTGCTGTACCGAAAACGTACCGAATAATTGAGGTACGTACCGAACCGAAATGTTTGTGAACCGTTACACCCCTACAATCAATGTTAACTTGGAAAGCCACAATATTAATATTTTAACTCAATTACATAGGTGATATTATTGTGGCACATCAGTAAAGCCTTACAAGGTGGCAGACGTAATTTAATGAATTTTAACTGAACAATAACTGAATGAGTTTGTTTCACTCTTAGACCAGCAGGGGTACCAAATCTATGCAGACTGCTGCAATAAGTACAATTTATTAACTGTCTCGTCGATGTTTGTCTGAATGAATATGATACTATTAACAATCATATTATTCCTATCAGCTGTCAATCACTGTTAATAAATAATAATAATAATAATAATAATAGATTTAATTTGTTAGCGTTTTTACTGGTGCTCAAAGACGCTTTACAGATATAGTGAAGAACTGTTATGATTCACATATTAATTTATTATTGAATAAACTATATATTTTGGAGGAGTTAATGATGAATGTTCATCAAGATGCTTGCTCACCCTCCTTCAAATTTGAAAAACAAGTAATTATATCATTATTGATATACAGTTACAACCTTGACTTTACATCAGAAAGAACAAACATTAAAGAAGTGACTAACTGCATCAGTTAGGGTTAAAAAACGTGTATTCAGCATAAACATCGCTGCAGTTATTGTCCAGTGGAAGGTCCTTACCTACTGGCCTAGTTAAATCAAAGTGGTTACTTTCTGTTGGCTGGGCAGTGTAGTTTTACACACCGTCTTATTTTACTTTCTCAGGACTTAAAACTGTTTTTTGGGGGCAGACCCCCTCAAAGAAAAAAATATATACACGCATACAAGGTCATCATCTTAACAGTTTGTTATTCTCATCGAGTCATCCGTGAGCAGAGCATCAAGTTGGCATGTCTATTACAGCTGAATGCGGCGATTAGTATTTTGTTCAGCAAAACGCCTCACAAACTTATTAAGATCAACAGCTGTAGTGCGTTTTGATTCAATGCTGATTACAGCCAAACTTGACATTCTCTTCTCTGTCATTGTAGACCGCAACTACCTAATTCCTTCAGTGCTTGGGTCCGAATGCTTCTCGTTTTGCGCCGTCCCCCGTTCAAGTGAATTCGCCACCAATCATATTTCCACTCTCGCGCCAGGACCGGGGGAGGGGTTACATGACGTGCATATTGTGCTGCATTCACTTGCACTCGGACATTAGAAACTTTCTCTCATAAATGTCCGATGAGCCACAACTTTTCTTTCAAAACAAAGATGCCAACTGGGGTGGCAGCTGGGGTGGCAAGGCTATTGTTTAGGGTGGCAGTTGCCACCCCATGCCACCCCGGTAGATCCGCCCCTGTCAAATATATGTATGTGAAAGGAGAATGTGTGTGGGACTCCCACACACATTCTCCTTTCACATACATATATTTTCACTCTAATATTCATATATTTGGACTCACACATTCATACATTGTCACTCACATTCATACATTTTGCTCTCATATTTATATAATTTAACGCACATATTTATACATTTTGCTCTCATGCACATTCATTCAATGTTTACATTTAATAATTTAAATAACATATGCATGTCTGAAGACCATATATGTATGCAAGAGAATGTGTGAGAGAAAGTATAGTGGAAACGGAAGGAGTATGGTAGAAACGGAAGCCAGGTCATTATCTCGCTGTGATTGGTTCAGAACTTCAGAGTCAGAAGGTCGAGCAGGCTCATTTTCAGAACTTCGGATCCAGATCAATATGATAGAGGGAGATGAGTCGCGTGTACTGCAACAAGCAATGGGGTTTTATGGAAGATTTTGTCATCCCCTGAAACTGTCACATCCCTGTCATCGTCCCTCGAGCGGCAGAGGACAGGCTCACAGCACGTTACTAATAACGTTACTCACAGCTCGGGTCGGGTACCGAAGTCCGGTTCTGGTTCGGTACCGGTTCCAAAATGACGATTCTATCGGTATCGTTTAGAAATGTTAGTTTCTGTTCTAAATGGATTCCTAAGGAAATGCATCTCGCCACTTTCTGTATTGTCAGACGGGGGCGGGGCGGGACGTGGAGCACAGTGGCATGGTTGGGAAGCAAAACTCGGTCCCGAGTAAGAACAAATAGCAATTGTCCGGTACCGAGTTGTGAAGAGGACGGTGCAGCTTAGAGTCTGCCTCTGCCTCTGCCTCTGCCTCTGCCTCTGCCTCTCCTCTGCCTCTGCCTCTGCCTCTGCCTCTGCCTCTGCCTCTCTCTCTCTCGTTTCTCTCTCTCTCTCTCTCTCTCTCTCTCTCTCTCCTCTTCTCTCTCTCTCTCTCTCTCTCTCTCTCTCTCTCTCTCTCTCTCTCTCTCTCTCTCTCT